>NW_027205107.1:0-17492 GCF_024711535.1 Dipodomys merriami | reverse complement strand
ACCCGGGGTGGGAGCTGGACTGTGATCCTCCTATTTTAGGCTTCCCACAGTAGCTGGGGTGACAGGCCTGTGCCCCCTTCTTCCACTGAGATGGCATGTTGCAAACTCTTTTCCCTGGCCTGGCTTGGAACTGCAATCCTCCCAACTGCAGTCTTTCAGAATGACAGGTGCGAGCCTCCCCAACCCCTATGTCTGGCTTGCCAGTCCCCTCCTCTGAGAAGTGACAGTGCTTGTGCCCTATGTTCCCAGAAGCCACAGCTAGGAGGCGCAGGACCATCGTCGGGGAAGGCAGCCATGGCATGGGGGCTGCACTGCCAGTGAGAACCCTCGGACCCGGCCCCACACGAGCCAGAGTAAAGTGAGTGAAGTCCCTGTGCCCGTCCGTGTCCACCTCCGGGGAAGCCCAGACTCAAAGGAACTTTTCACCAGACCAAGTAACCAGGCATGTACAAAGACAACCACTCCTGCCCTGCAGTCATGCGTGGCCGCGGCCTGCATTCTAAAGCTCCTCTTGGGTTTGTGGTTCTGGGAGTTGATGGAGAGATGGGTCCTTTTCTAAACCTTTTCACCCTGAGCTTTCTCCTTCCATATTTAGATAAAGCCAATGGATCTGTACATAGCCGGGCAGATGCGCCGTGAATCTGTAGCACTCACGGAAAGACTAGAGCTTACCAGGCAACTCCAAGGTAGCCGTTCTTGCTCTATTACTAAGCTACATGGCGTCAGGGTCACCAGCAGGGCTCTGGTGACTGCAGGTCAGACGACGACACTGCTGGAAAAGAACAGAAGGGATGTGATGCTTGCTCAGCTGGTGCTCTCCCACTGGAGCCATGCCACCAGCCCAGATTTTGCTGGTTAATTGGGGATAAGAGTCTCATGGAGTTTTCTGCCAGGCTGCCTTCCAACCGAGATCCTCCAGATGTCAGCCTCCCGAGTAACTAGGATTACAGGGGCTTGTGACTGGTGCCCAGCAAAGTGTCTGTTTCAAAAAGGAATATTCAGAAGACACAGAAGATACAGTCATAAGCTTAACAGAGGATTGAAGACAAGGCTGTAAAGGAGCCAAAAGTAGGGGGTAAGGAGTGACAGAAAATACGAGATTAAAGTAAGACAGGTCCAGACTGGGTCTCATTCTAGGAGGAGAGGCACAGACACAGAGCAGCAGATACCATCCCCTGGGACTCCAGGAAAACTTTCCAGACAGGAGGCTTGGAATCCCCTTGGGGGTGGGGGGACTGGGCGGGGGGTAAAGATTGCCAAAGGAGACAGGAGGATCTCAGACACAGAAAGGCCTCCAGGGAGATTCCAGGACAGCTTGTGACCAAGCAAGACCCGCCAAGCCTTCAGAGAGGAAAAAGACATGCCACATGCTAAAATCAAGTATCAGAAAACTATGGGATTTCTCAGCAGGAACATAAAACAAACCAAAAAACGCTGGAGAAAAATGCTGTTGGGGCTGGGGGTGGTGCTAGCTCACGCAAGCCTGAATCCCCACTGCACGGGACAGGGACTGAGAGATTCTCTGTTTGGGGCCAGCCCAGGTAAACAAGTCAGTGAGACTCCATCTCCATAGATAAGCTAGTGTGGTGGTATGTGCCTGTAACCCCACTATGCAGGAAGTATAGACAGGAGGATCACAGTCCGAGGTTGTCTTGGGTTAAAACAGCAGCAGCACACTCAGCAGGCAACTCTACCGAACAGGAGCTAAAGCAACATTGGGCTGGGGTGAGGCTCACGTGGTAGAACACACGGCTAGCAAGGGTGGGCTCCTAGTCCAAACCCCAATGCAGCCAGCAGGGTCTCCACAGGGTTCCCGGCTCCCTTCGGTGGTAGCTTGTGTCCCCCACCCGTTGGGAGTAATTATTGGTGAACATGGTACCCAGGACATCCTGCAGGGATGAAGGTTCGCATTTCTTCTCAGGATGAATCAGACCCAACACCCCAGGAAGAAGACACATGGATGGCACTGTTGACGGCGCTGGTGATGTGTTAACACTTTCTGTGCCACAGAGTGCCACACTACCACTCTGTCCCAGGCATCTAGCATCTTCTGCCCGGTCACCCTTGCTCAGCCCCTGGGGTTACTTTCCAGGTAAGAAAGTGAAGTACCGTGAGGTCACAGCATCCCGTGACGGGCCCGGGGGGGGCATGCTGAACACGGGATCTCTGGAGGAATTACTGCCTGGCGTCCCAGCTTTCACCTATGACCTGCAAGTCAGAGACCTGGCAATCTAGTTTCTGAATGACTCCAGGTCACTTGGTCCTTTTCATTCCCCGCTGATCTGTGTCAAAGGCAGATGCCTGCTGCGAACATGAGATTCTTCATTTGTCTTTAGTAGAGTTTAGTGGAGACTTTACTTGTGTGGCCAAGTATGGCATGGTTCATGGAGATTTCCGTCCTCGTTCAGTGGGATCCCTTAGTGCTGCCACCTAGAGCCGCTCCCCTTGTGCCCCCATGTTCCCCCCCCCCCCGGGTCTGTTTTCTGTCACTGTGGAATCATACAAATAGAACCCTATGACACGATTCTGGCTTGATTCACTTGACATACTTATTTTCAAGATTCACTCCCGTGGAGGGGCAGATAGTCACAACCTTCTGTTTAATGACCAGGTCTTCTTCGGCTATGGGGAGGGCCACGGTTGTTGGTGGGGACCCCTGGCTGTCACACAGCCGCTGGCAGTGTTGGTGCCCCTCTGTATGAACCGTGCCTTTTTTCTCGGGGTTCAGTACCTGGGAGTGGGGTTGCTGGATGGCAGAGGCAGCTGTATCACCTCATCTTCCCCCCAGTCAGGTCTGAGGGTCCCAGTCCTCCTCCCTCAGGTCAGCAGCACCGGTGTGTCCGGTCTTCCTGCTTCTGCTCATTCTAATGGCGTGTGGTGCACCGGATCGCCGCCGAGGCCCAGGCCCAGGCCCAGGCCAGCAGGCAGGCAGGGGCCTGGCAATCGGCGTTTCCTTCCAGGTTAGCTTTGAGAGCTCTCTCTGGGCTGTGTCCTGTCGCCAAGCACCGCCTTACACGATTTCTTTCCAGCCTGTATCTCATGCTTTCATTGTCCTGCAACTATGTCTGATGAAGTCCAACCTACCCGGTTTTTCTTTTATGGGTGGCATTATCAGCCTCTCGTCCTTAAAGTCTTTTTGCAAATCCAAGGTCACAGATTTTTTCCCCCATGCACCGCTTCTGGCTTTTTCTGCTTATGTGGTGCTGAGGCATCAAACCCAGGGCCTTAGGCAAGCACTCTACCACTGAGCCATCTTCCCGGCCAAGAGTTTTATTAGAAATTTGCAATTAGGTTCACTGGCTTTCGGTTTCCTTCACTTATAATGAATGCCTTTGTCTGATTTCATTATCAGATCACCACTAGATTCACGGGAAGAACTGGGCACTAGTACCACATCTTTATTTTCTGGAAGCTTTTGTGGGGACCAGTACTGTTTTCTCCTTAGACATCTGTTAGAATTTTTAGGGATACTATTTAAGCCTGGAATTTCTGTGTGAGGTTCCAAGCAAAACTTTTACTAGATGTAGGGCCATTGATGTGATCTATTTGTTTTGAATCCGGGCTAGAAGTCTGTGCAGCTCAAGAAATGCCTCCATTCCCACTGGGCTGCCAAGTTTATCTGCACGAGTTCACACTATGCCACGGTCACCCTTTGGTTATCTGTATGATCCGTGCTGATGACTCTGCGCTCATGCAGATACTGGCAATTTGTCTTTCCCTCCCTTCCTTCCTTCTTTCCGTCTTCCTCCTTCCCTCTTTCCTTCCTCCTTCCTTTAGTCTCCCTTCCTTTCCTTCTTTTGCTCTTCCTCCTTTCTGTCCCTCCCTCTGTTTTTTTTGGATCAGCTAGGCTAGAAGTTTGTCAATTTTATTCGTTCTTAAAAAAAGCTTTGTTTTTCCTTGATTTTTCTCTACTATTTTCTCTGGTATGCTAATCATTTATATCTACTGTGATTCTTGTTAATTTTTTTTTCTGCTTTATATAATTAGGTTTAACTGACCCACTTTTTCTAGTTTGTTAGGTCACTGGTTTGAGTTCTTGGTTTTCCTAATATAAATGTTTAGTGCTGTAAATGTCCATTTACAGTCTAGCGGGGCTCAAGCCTGTAATCCTAACGGCTTGGAAGGAAGAGGCAGAGAGCAAGGGATTTCAGCTCAAGGACAGTCTGGATTTTTTTTTTTTTTTGTCGGTCGTGGGGCTTGAACTCTGGGCCTGGGCGCTGTCCCTCAGCTCTTCAGCTCAAGGCGAGCGCTCTACCACTTGAGCTACAGCGCCACTTCCGCTTTTCTGGTGGTTTATTGGAGATAGGAGTCTCACGGTCTTTCCTGCCCGGGCTGGCTTTGAACCGGGATCCTCAGATCTCAGCCTCCTGAGTAGCTAGGATTACAGGCGTGAGCCACCAGCGCCCGGCCAGTCTGGATTTTTTTTAAGCTTGAAAGACTCCATCTCAACAATGACTGGGTACAGTGGCCATCCCAGCAACAAAGGGAAGAACAAATATGAGTATTGTAGTGTCCATACTAGCCCAATATAAAGCAAGACTCTATCCTGAATAACCAACACAAAAAAGGCTTGGGGGTATGGCTCAAGTGGTAGAACACCAGTTTAACAAGTACCAGTCCCTGAGTTCAAACCCCAGTACTGACCCTGAAAAAACAGATGAGTCTAGCTGGGTACTAGTAGCTCATGCTGGTAATCCCAGCTACTCAGGAGGCTGAGGTCTGACAAGCAGGAAAGTCCATGAGACTCTCATCACCAGTTAACCATTAAAGGCCAGAAGTGGAGCTGTGGCTCAACCAGTAGACACAAAACCTTGAACAAAAAAGCTCAGGGAAAGTGCCCATGTCCTGAGTTCAAGTCCCAGGACCTGCAGTTAAAAAAAAAAAAAAAGGAAACAAAGACCAAGGTGCATGTAAGGCACACGTGAAGCTTTTCTCCAGGATTAGCAGTATGGCTGCTTTGCTTTGCTTTGGCACACATGCAGATGCAGAGAAGGTCCCCCGTCCCTGTAAGTTCCGACTTACATGTTTGCCTCTTTCGTACCACAGAACACTGACAGATTCGGGAAATGTACCAAGGACACCAGACTGCCATTGGAGGCCAAGTCACACGGTGGGCGGGGCCTGTCCTCCCCTCCGCCACACGGTGGGCGGGGCCTGTCCTCCCTTCTGCCACACGGTGGGCGGGGCCTGTCCTCCCTTCCGCCACACGGTGGGCGGGGCCTGTCCTCCCTTCCGCCTGAGGCCCAGCGTAGGGCCAGGAACTGCATTCTCTTGTCGTTTCCCTTTCTCTAGGAAACACCTGCCCTGCTGCTGCTGCTTCTGGTAATAATGATGTCAGGGAATGCTCCTGCCCCCTGGCCTCCCTGTGGACAAGGCTTTCACACGTGTGGGAAGTGATGGCCTGCACGCAGCAGGGACGCAGGCTTCTGCCGTGAGTGTCTCGTGGCTCTGTCTGCAGCCCGGTCTCACACTTGCCTGCCCAGCTTTGTCCCTCTGCCAGCTGGAAGTGCGGACAAGGCTTTCCTGTTTGGAATGAGCGGTTCCCAGAGCCACACAGCTCCCATCCCCATTCAACAGGACAAGCAGGAGGAACGCAGGCACATAATAATTCTGCCCATCTCCAAATAAGAGAGCGGAGGGGATAGCACGGCAGCCGACTGCTGACTCTGATTTGAAGTCATTGAACATCACCTACACATTCACGAACACGAGCAACAGGAAGCCAAGGGCTCCCTCCACGATGGATTGTGGCAGGACAAACTCTTTTCTAAGAAACTCAGATGGATGAGATTAAAAGTGACAACACTGAGAGGATGACACAATCTACTGAAGAAAAACGTGGAATTTTCTGCCGTAAAGCAGGCCTCTGCGTAAGAGCAAGAGGGACAGGAAAACTACGAAGGGTTTATTCACGCAGCTCAGAGCTGGCGACGTGGGGGGACAGTAGTATTTCTGGGGAAACATTCTGGGACTGTGTGGGTCACAAGGCAAACACATACTCAGAGGCCCACAGAAGAGACGTGGCTCGCCACGCCACATGCTTCAGGCGGCCTCCACTGCTGTCAGAGGCCGGGGGCGGCCATCCGCCAGCTGTGGGCCACTGTGCCTGCTGCCTCCTTGCGAGTTACATCTGCACAAAGCTACAGCTCACAGTCCTGAGAACCATCTGCCTTGTCTGTCTGTTCCATATTGTGTGTGTGTGTGTGTGTGTGTGTCTGTGTGTGTGTGTGTCTGTGTGTGTGTCTGTGTCTGTGTGTGTGTCTGTGTGTGTGTGTGTGTGTGTGTGTGTGTGTGTGCGCTGGTACCAAGACTTAAACTCAGGGCCTGACACTCTCCCTGAGCTTTTTCACTCAGGAATGACACTCTACCACTTGAGCCACAGCTCCAATTCTGACTTTATGCTTGTTAGCTGAAGATAAAAAGAGTTTCAAGGATTTGGGGTTGGAGGTGTGGCTCAGTTGGTAGACCACTAGCCAATGAGCAAAAGCATAAGGTACTGAGTTTGAGTCCCAGTCTTGGACCCAAAAAAGGAAGGAAGGAAGGAAGGGAGGGAGGGAGGGAGGGAGGGAGGGAGGGAGGGAGGGAGGTAAGGAGAGAAAGCAAACAAGGAAGAAAGGAAAAAAAGAGAAGAGTAAAAAGAAATCATTTCAGGGATTGCCTTTCCTCCCTGGCCCCCAACTGGCTTTGAGCCTCAATTCTCAGTCCTCAGCCTCCTGAGCGCTAGGATAACAGGCACGGGCCCCCAGTGCCTGGCTTGCTGTTGGCTCTGTTTTCTCTTTAGGTGACTTGCATCCATCCCTTCTCTGGAGCACTCTCCTCCCTCCTGGACCCCCTCCAAGCCCCCAGGGCCCACTCCCTCCCCCAGGTATCCCAGGCACAGCTGCCAGGCTCATAGTCCTAAAGGAGAGCTCAGATCGTCTGACCCTGCAACCAGATACCACGGAATGCCCTGGCCCAGGACTCGGTCTGTAGTGGGAAACAGATGAAGGACAGGTGTCACTCAAGGTCCTTCAGCTGTCCAGAGAATGGCGGGATCTAAAGGCAGAGTCCTGGGCTGGGAAGGTGGCTCAGTGGTAGAGCGCTTGCCTTCCATGCATGAGGCCCTGGGTTCGATTCCTCAGCACCACATAAGCAAAAAAGAAAAAAAACTGGAAGTGGCACTGTGGCTCAAGTGGTAGAGCACTAGCCTTGAGCTGAAGAGCTGAGGGACAGCACCCAGGCCCAGAGTTCAGGCCCCACGACCGGACCCAAAAATAAAATAAAATAAAAAATAAAGGCAGAGTCCTCCATAAGTTCCCTGGGCTACGGTAGCCTATGGTTCTGTCTTTGTCCTGCCCACAGGCAGAGGGGCGCTCCATCAGCGAAACCAGAACACATCCCACTCCACCAGGCCGCTCTCAGAGCGCAAACCGGGGGCCCCAGGATGGGCGCTGTGGTAACCCAGCTCTGGGACCCCCACCCCGTAGTGTGGCTTGAACTCGGGGCTTGGGTGCTCTTCCTTAGCTTTTCTGTGCCCTGCTGTGTGTTGTTCAAGTAAGCACACTAGGATACCTGCATGTGCATGGTGTGGGTGTCAGTCATGGTACCTCCCATGGGCACATCTTTCCAGAGAGGGCCTGGCTCTTCCGCGAACATGGCATATCATCTGCTTACTGGGCTTAGATTCATTTCCCGCAACACTGTAATCAGACTTCCTTGTCCAATTTATCCCTACATGTAGATAAATACATTTTACATTTATTTAACTAACAGACCATGATTATAGGGTAATTTAAGGTTTACAGAAAAGCAACAGAGGAAACAGTTTCCAGTCCAGGCCAGTCCTCTTTCCCTCCCCCAGCACTTTCCCCCATGATTGACAGCTTGCATTAGTGAGATACATTGTTGCCCCTGCCAATACTGATGTATTTCTAACCCAACTCCACAGCTTTCATTAGCCTTTACTCTTCCTGAGCTGACATTTTGTGGGCTGTTTTGGTGATTCTGGGGTGGTATGAACTCTGCCTTCTCCTGAGCCCTTTTTGCTCTGGTTATTTTATTTTTTGTCAGTCGTGAGGCCTGAACTCTGGACCTGGGCGCTGTCCCTCAGCTCTTCAGCTCAAGGTGAGCACTCTACCACTTGAGCCACAGTGACACTTGTGGCTTTTTCTGCTTATGTGGTACTGAGGAATACAACTCAGGGCCTCATGCATGCAAGGCAAGCGCTCTACCACTGAGCTACCTTCCCAGCCCTGCTCTGGTTACTTTTGAGATAGGATCTTGCTATCTGCCTAGACTAGTCTGGACTACAATCCTCCTATTTAGACTTCACAGCTAGGATGAGAAGCATGGACTACACAGCCAGTTGCTTCTGTTGAGATGGAAGTCCCATCGCCTTTTTTTTTTTTTTTTTGCCGAGGACTGGCTTAGACTCACACTTGTGTAGGATTACATACATGAGCCACTGCTCCTGGGTTATTTTGTGGTGTCTGACAAATACACCAACAAGCATCACTGTGACAGTATCACACTGAGTGGTCTCACTACTAAAGAGTCCCGGGCCTCATTCCTCATCCCTTCTTCACCCCCCAGGTCCTGGCAACCACTGACTCTGTCTTGTGTCTTCTCCATAAGGTCACAGAATTAGAACTATTCCATATACAGAGCCCTCTCAAGCAGGCACGGAGGTAACTGGTATTATTTGCCAACCCTTTTCCCCAGTGGTGGTCACCTTCTGGCCTCTTCACACTCTCTCTCTCTCTCTCTCTCTCTCTCTCTCTCTCTCTCTCTCTCTCTCTCTCACACACACACACACACACACACACACACACACACACACACACACACACACACACACACACCTTGTCAGCACAGCTATGCTGGTGGGTTTGGCATCCTGTCTCCTCAAATGGTGATACATGCCACTGGTAAACTGATGGCGCTGGTGCTGAACATCTTTGCAAGTGCTTATTTGCCACCCACTTAAACAGCAAAATGTCAAAAGTGGAGGTGTGGTTCAAGGGGTAGAGCACCAGCCTTGAGTGGAAAAGCCAAGCCCCAGGACTGGCATCAGCAGCATGCCCTTTGTTGATGAGTCAGTTCACGCCCTGCCCCATCCCTCTGTGGTTCTGGGCATTGAACTCAGGGCCTTACACTTGCTAGGCAAGCCTCAACCACTTGAGCCACCCCCACCAGGCCTTCTGCTTTTAGCTTTTTTTTGGGGGGGGGGTCTGGTCATGGGGCCTGAACTCTGGGCCTGGGCGCCGTCCCTCAGCTCTTCAGTTCAAGGTTAGTGCTCTACCACTTGAGTCACAGCACCACTTCCAGCTTTTTTCTTTTTGCTTATGTGGTGCTGAGGAATTGAACCCAGGGCCTCAGGCATGCAAGGCAAGCGCTCTACCACTGAGCCAACTTCCCAGCCCACTTTTTTTTTCTTTTTTTAAACAGGGTATCTCACTAACTTTTACCTGGGCTGGCCTCAGACTGGGGTGATTCTCCAGTCTCAGTCTCCTGAGTAGCTGAGATTACAGACATGTACACCACATCTGGCCTCTTTCCCCATTTTAAATTGAGTTGTTTAGACTATTACTGAATTGTAAGAGCTCTTTATATATTGCAGGTATGACTTTTATCAGATAGATTTGTTTTCTCCAAGTCTCTGGCTTGACTTTACTTTTTTCAGTACTTTTTGATGACCAATTTACTAACCTTTTTCTCTCATAGTTCATTTTGAATATTTAATAGATTAAATTTGACTGTACTGAGTATGTATTGTTTTAGCCCAGGCTGGCCTTCCAATCCTCCTTCCTCAGCCTCCTAAGTGCCGGGCCTGCAGGCAGGTGCCACACACCCAGCGTGAGAGCTGCCATCCTAGCAACACCAAGTCTTCTGATTCATATCTCTCAAAAATATTCTATAGATTTCAGCGTACAGGGCTCACAGTTCATTCCTAAGCACATTCGTAATTTTGATGTGCACTAAAACTAACCTTGCATGCCTGCAAACCTTCTGAATTTTAGCACACTCAAGATTCACTGCTTTTGTTAAAAAATTAGCTCTCAGCTGCTGCCCTTCTGAACATAAAGATTTAATCTGCACAGTCTCTCCCTTCTTTCTCCTCCTCTGAGGAGCCTGGTTTTGTATGTAGGGAGAACATACTATTTGTTTCCCATGTATCTTTCCATCCTTGTGTGCCCTTGGCCGGTCTTACAATGCATCAGCTCATCGGTGAACTTTATTTTACTGTAACAGCATCTCCAGAATAGAGGATTTCAGTTTTGCATATTCAGCTTATGGTTTCTTCTTGGTTATCTTCAAGTCCATATCCCTTGTAGAAGTATAAATTCCAGTGCTTGACCAAGACTTACAGAGCTGACTTTCACCTTCTTCACTAGATCAAAGTCATTTTCATGTCTGTGTCTCAGAAGTCCTGAATGAGAATCCTATGGGTCTGGTCCCACCAACTCTTATTTTTTCAGGTTCCAAGTCTTTCATTGCATGCTTGGTTGGTTTTGTGGCATGGTTGTTACTATATGGCTTGACGTGTTTGACCAAAGTACAAGATCACAAAAAGCATCGGGCAAGCAGAAACTGTGCAAAGTAATTTTAATAACCAATGAGAAAAATCACTATTGTTTCATAACTTTTAACTTTTAACCAACAACTCTCTTCCTATCAACTGTAAATGCACAGGGGATTTTTTTCAAAAGATAGAAAATCTGAGATTCATTCAGCATACTAGATTTAAAAGATTAAAAATGACATTGTCCATAAGGAAATGCACCTGAAATGCACCTGATGACAGTGATCCCTCTGCACATCACTTTTTTTTTTTTTTGCCGGTCGTGGGGCCTGAACTCTGGGTCTGGGCGCTGTCCCTCAGCTCTTCAGTTCAAGGCGAGTGCTCTACCACTGGAGCCACAGCACCACTTCCGGCTTTTTCTGTTTATGTGGTGCTGAGGAATCGAACCCAGGGCCTCATGCATGCAAGGCAAGCACTCTACCGCTGAGCTACCTTCCCAGCCCCTGCACATCACTTTTATAATAACAATTAACAAGGTAAAAGATTAGAAGCACTGAAAACCAAGTGCTTTGTTTCTTCATAAGAATCTCAAAGTTACTAGCTCCTAGCACTTATAATCGCCTCACTGGGTAATTTATGGGGAACATATCTTTGTCATCTACCTGTTAGACTTCGAAGTTCAGATCTGCTCCCAACCAGTAATCCTTGAAGGTCTTGATTTTATGAAATATCTTCATGAGTTTTTTTTGTTTGTTTTTTGGTGCCAGTACTAGAGCTTGAACTCAGGGCCTTCAACTCTGCTTTTTTGCTTGACTAGTGGTCTAATGTCTGAGCCCAGCTCTTGTTTTTGCTTTATGGTATAGAATGGGAGATAAGTCTCGTGAACTTTCCTGCTTGGACTGGCTTCGAAGTATGATCCTCAGATCTCAGCCTCCTGAGTAGGATTAAAGTGCCTATGTCCAATGCATTCTGCAGGTAATGGTTCCCCTGGGGTGAAGTCACCCAACGCATTCTGCAGGTAATGGTTCCCCCAGGGTGAAGTCACCCAAAGCATTCTGGGTGAAGTCACCCAATGCATTCTGGGTGAAGTCACCCAATGCATTCTGCAGGTAATGGTTCCCCTGGGGTGAAGTCACCCACTCTGTCCTCACTGCCACTCTCTGGCTTATCAGCACACTCCCACCACACTTGGAGAAGCTTCCATGACTCCACTGATGCCCCACGTGAATGTCACATCCAGCGTTACCACTCCATCCACTGCACTTTCCGCTCCAGGGCTGGCACGCTCCTTCAGGGAGGAGATGCCCGTGCTGCCGCTTGGCCGTCTGTGGGTGACTGAAGGGCAGGCACTCAGACCAAATGCAGAGCGGTTTTGAGGGAAGCTCCCGATCAGCCACCAACGACCCTAACCCTGCCCCTCCTTCCGCTATACTGGGCAGAGAGCGGCCACCAGACCACAGGCCCCATGCTGTCAGGAGCCATGAGCTCACAGATGCATTTCCCTGTGTGGCAAAAGAAGCCAAGATGAGGTGACCTGTGACTGTGACTTGTGACTCCCCTGTAAGTGTTAGAACACTAACCCCAGTGCCTCAGAAAGTAAATTTATTTGAAACTGTGGGTAGGCTGAGGTCACACTGGAGCAGGTGGATCCTAAGCCCAGTGACTGAGAAAGCTACCATCAGACACGGCTACATTGGGAGAAAGCTATGTGAAGAGAAGGGCAGACATAGGAGGGCTGCATCTGGAAGCCTTAAACTCTCAGCCGCTGCAGAGGGCCAAGGGTGGGTCCAACTGGAGCCTGGGGGAAATCTGGCTCCACAGTCACCCTGACTTCAGAGTTCTGGTCTCCAGCACTGAGAGACCCAAGAGAACAGTTGTTATGACCACCTTGTGGGGAGCACTTTTAACCACGGCTGTTGGAGCCAGCCCCAGGCATGGGCCTGGATGGAGGCCACCCTGAGGTGACACAGGTATGGGCCTGGACTGCCATCCTAGATTCTCAGAGAGGAACTGAGGGCATCACTTGAGTGTTTAGAAACAGAGACCCTTAACCTTCACTCTCTGGAGTGAGGGTCATGCGGGCGGAGGCAGCAGGAGGGGGAGGCGGAAGTGAGGGTGGGAAGGAAGAGGGAGCCGGGGAACATGGCGGCCCCCAGAAACCCAGAACGACCCTGGACTGCTACGCAGCAAGGAAACCGGAAACAGGCAGTTTTTTCAAGCCTGTAGAATTATATAACTGAAAAGGATGGATTTACTGCATTATCAATAGACATCTCAACAAACCAGACTGTAAATGAACTACTGAGGTCCTCTAACCGGCGTCTGTGCCCAAGTTCCAGTCTAGCACAAAGTCGGGAGGCTGGCATCGCAAGGCTGGCTAAACCTTTGCCGCAGGGTGGAGCGGGCTCCCAGGCCCACAGGAAGAAGCAGTTCGAGTGCAAGGCCTTGTCTGCCCGTGTTTAACTCTCCAGAGAAAGAGGCTTGGGTAAAAAGCTTATGTTCATTCAGAGATTAATTTGCCTGGTACACACCAACTGCACCAAATGGTGTGGAGCTGGCAACGCCCCCCTGCCCCCCCAGCCCTCAGCCAGCCACCGTCCCCCCCAGCTCTCCCCCGCCCCTCAGCCAGCCACCACCCCGCCCCCCTCCCCGGCTCTCCCCCGCCCCTCAGCCAGCCACCACCCCGCCCCCCTCCCTGGCTCTCCCCCGCCCCTCAGCCACCACCACCCCCCCCCCCGCTGGTCAGGTACAGAACATCACTGTGCTGAGCCACAGCCCCCCAGTTTTGCAGTGCACCCCGCAGGACCAGAACAGGCAAGATGATGTGACCAAACACAGAGCTTCTAGAATATCACACATTAGGTTCCTGATTAGAGCTAGTAATCAAGTAAGATTAGATCCCGCTGACCCGTGTGGTCAAGAGGCCGTTCACTCGGTGCATAACACCTCTAAGATCATAATCAGAAGAACTAAATGGGTACTGCAGATTCTTGGAGAGTTTTAAACTTAGTCTTTCTTCTCCCTCAGCTTACTTCCTTCAGTAAAAAGAAATGCTGAGTTGCTTTTAAAGTATACGGCGCCCTGAAGCTGCACACCCATGGCTCACACCTGTCATCCCAGCTACTCAGGAGGCTGAGATCTGAGGACCAAGGTTCAAACCCAGCCCAGGCAGGAAAGTCCGTGAGATGCTTAGCTCTACTCAACCAGCAAAAAAGCCAGAAATGGAGCTGTGGTTCAAGTGGTAGAGTGTTAGCCTTGAGTGAAGCAGCTAAGAGACAGCACCCAGGCTTTGAGTTCAAGCCCCAGGATGCACACACTCACATGCATGTGAACACGTGAGCGCATATACATACACAGACACACAGTCACATACACCCCGAGACACACACACACACACACACACACACACACACACACACACACACACACACACACACACACACGCCCTGAGCCGCACGGTGGAGGTTACCATTAGGCCGGCACTCAGGGTCCTAAGTACCATCTGTTCTGGTCATCCCACATGGCAGCTCAGACCTGGTTTTCCCTGCTGCTGCCTTCCCCATGGCTAGCAGTCTGACAAGCCCTCCCCTGCTGCTTCCCATGGCTTCCCCAGAATCCAGGACTGTGCCGGGCCCACAGCACATGAGCGCTAAACAGCTTTCAACATGAACACAGGAATAAAGATGGATGGACTCCATGAACAGCCGAGAAAGGCAGAATTTGCCAATGTAGGGGTGTGCAGGGTAGAATGGGCGACATTCCCGTATCGAGTGAGGAGAGGATCAGAAAGGCTTCATGACCCAGGTGGCATCTGCTCAAGCCTTGAAGCGACGTCCAGCACAGGGGATCTGGTCAGGAGCCACTCCAGGGCCGTGTCGGACAGGAGCATCCCAGGGCCCTGCTGGTTCTAAAGCACCTGGTGGTAGCCAGTGATGACGTGAGCGGGGCCTTAGGAGGGCCCCGGGCCTCATCCCCGAGGCCACCTTCACCAAGCCACCAGTGGAACATACAACGCATGTGAGCTTTGGAGACGAAGCTCCAGGAGGTCTGTAAGGACCTGCATCAGAGACAGATGCCAGCTGG
Source organism: Dipodomys merriami (assembly GCF_024711535.1). Taxonomy (NCBI): domain Eukaryota; kingdom Metazoa; phylum Chordata; class Mammalia; order Rodentia; family Heteromyidae; genus Dipodomys; species Dipodomys merriami. Next base: position 2,908 of record NW_027205107.1, on the reverse strand, counting down.
GAGGTTCCCCTGGGAAGGAAATCTTAAGCTGAGGTGGCAGGGGTAGAGGGGGGGGGAGCCCAGGAAAACTGGGTGGGGCCAGGGCAGAGGGTGGCTACCCCTGGGGAAATGTAGCCACACCTTCCTACTGCACCTGGGAAGCAGATCAATATCTGACCCACAATAGGAAATGGGAGAGCTCACCTCAGAGGAGATTGCTGGAGTTCTTACTACCCGCCAGCTGGAAGGGTTCAGGAAAAGCACTGGATTTCATCCCACTGACAGACAAGGAAACTGAGGCAGAGCCATCCCAATCTGAGGGCTGCTAAGAGGTGGTAAGGACCCTCCTTCACTTGACCCTGCCACTGCTCCCAGCACGGCCAGCTGGGGCTGGTTATGGAGCCCAGGAGGGGCAGACTGCAGGGCTGGGGGGACGCACAGTGCTCAGAGTAAGACATGTGGTCTCTCTCAGAGAGAGGGAGAAGACCGAGTGCAGGGTGCAGGGGTGTGGTGGGACTGGCTGGCTTCCAGGACACGGACCCGCTGCAGCGCAGGAAGCAGGGGCGCCCTGAAGTCCCGAGCAGACTGTGCCTGGCTGGGACGCACGTGTGCACCCCTACAGAAGTTCCCTGACCTTCACTACACACGCGTGTGCACACACACACACACACACAGGAGCCCTCCACACACACACACACACACACACACACACACACACACACACACACACACACACACACACGAGGAGCCCTCGGTGGCTGGGCGTGTGAGATGTCTTGGGCTACTACTCCCAGTTCCCATCAATTAAAAGCCACTGCTGTGTCATTGTAGTTTGCAATCACTCAGCTTGTGTTTCTATGGTTTCCCTCTTGAAGCAACCCTGCTATCATAATTGAGCAGGAATCTTCTGGAAGTAACTGCTAGAAAATGCCTTTTCTTCCAGGGCAGCCCACGTCTGCCTGCACTCTGCACTGTCCGTGGACAGGCAGCACTTCCTCGGTCTTGTGTTCTTTCTGTATTAGTCATGGGCGCTCTTCCTTCTGGGCTCCTGCTGCCCTCAGTTGGGGCCTCTATGGCTAAGATTATCAGCTGCCCTTGGACATGGTTAAACATTTACTTTCTCTTAGACTTGTGCCCTAGACATGAAATGCCACCTTCCTTATACTCATCTAAGCAGAGAAAGGAGGGGGCGCGGGGGCGGGGGTCCATGCTGGTGGCTCACATCCTTCATTCCAGCCACTCCAGGGACTGAGATCTGAGGATTGTGGTTCTAGGCCAGCCTGGAAAGTCTGTGAGATTCTTCTTGCTAATTAACCACAAAAAGAAGTGAAGCTGTGGCTCAAGTGGTAAAGGGCGAGCCAGCCTTGACCAAAAAGCGAAGGGACAGTGCCTAGGCCCTGAGTTCAAGCCCCAGTGTCAGCGCGCACATGTGTGCACACGCACGCACACGCGCACACACACACACACACGTCATGAGCACTGCTTTTCTCTCCACCTACAGCCCTGGCGCTTTGGAGGAACTGCTGTTGCCCGTCTGGGGAGCTTCCCGTCACCCTCGGGGGTCCCTTGCTTGGGGACTCCGACTCGGCTCCTGACCTCCCACGCCAGCCCATGGCACACTTTGTAGCTCTCCACCCCTCCGCCCCGCATCCTTCTGCAGCCTTTCACGCGAGGTCTCTCAACTCCATCATGTTGGCTTGCTTCCCACCGGCATTGCCCACCTCTGCTCCACCACCACTGCTGAACCCTGTGTGTGCGTGCACGCGTGTGCATGCACGCATATGTGTGCATGCAGGTACGGGGACTTGGCCCTTGCAGCTGTCCCTTAGCTTTTTCCCTCAAGGTTGTTGCTCTACCACTTGAGCCTCAGCTCCACTTATGGCTTTTTGGTGGTTCATTGGAGTTAAGAGTCTTTCAAACTATTCTGCCTGAGCTGGCTTTGAACCATAATCCTTAGATCTCAGTCTCCTGAGTAGCAAGGATTACAGGTGTGAGAACCTGGTGCCCAGCCAAGCTAACCTATTTAGGACAAATAACTTGCTTCTTTCAGGACAGAGTTTAGCAGATTAGGCTTATTGTGATTTGAAGATGACAGCAATGTGATGGTTTCCTTTCTAGAAAACACTTTGGCCAGTGAATTTGTGAGGCAGGAGGTAAGCTGGGCGGTATTTGGTGACAGATTCTGAATATTTTTTTCCAGAGTGGGAATAAGATAGGCAGTCCTTGCACTTGAACAAAACACGCTCCTCGTACATTGTTACGTCCAAGGACGCGTGCACACAGCTGCTGCCCAGTGGTTCTATCGTAAGCAACTTTACACGCCCAGAGAAGGCTCCATTTGAACCACATGTCAAACTTCCCTGCATGACTTTTAAGCATTATCTGTGTGAATCCCATCCCCAATGCACAGATAGAAAAACAGAAATAGCAAGCCAGAAGATGAGTACAGAAATAAGACACTAACCTAACTAGGTACCTGTGGCCCACACCTGTAATCCTTGCTACTCAGGACGATGGGAGCTAAGGATCGAGGTTTGAAGCCAGCCCCCAGCAGCCAGTGAGACTCTTTATCTCCAATTAACCAGCAAAAAGCTGGAAGTGGAACTGTGGCTCAAGTAGTAGAATGCTACCTTGAGCAAAATAACTAAAGGACAGCACCCAGGCCCTGAGTACAAGCTGCAGTATTCTCTCTCTCTCTCTCTCTCTCTCTCTCTCTCTCTCTCTCTCTCTCTCTCTCTCACACACACACACACACACACACACACACACAGCTGACAAAGAAAAGACACTAACTCAGCTTCAGTTTCTTTGTTGTTGTTGTCAGTTGTGGGTCTTGAACTCTGGGCCTGGGCACTGTCCCTCAACTCTTCAGCTCAAGGTGAGCGCTCTTCCACTTGAGCCACAGCGCCACTTCCAAGACACTAACTCA
>NW_027205106.1:0-17493 GCF_024711535.1 Dipodomys merriami | reverse complement strand
GTTACACTTTTCCTGCAACCGAGTTAAAAATATGCTATCATTTCTTATTTTGATTTAAAAACGATAAGGGAGACTGGTGCTGGTGGCTCATGCCTTTAATCGTAGCTACTCAGGATTCTGAAATCTGAGGATGTGGTTCAAAACCAGCCCCAGTAGGAAAGCCCATGAAATTCGTTTCTCCAATTAACCACTAGAAATCCGGAAGTGCTGCTGTGGCTTAAAAGTGGTACATTGCTAGCCTCGTCCTGAAGAGCTCAGGGACACTGCCCAGGTCCAGAGTTCAAGCCCCATAGCAGACCAAAACAAAATCAAAAACAAAAAATAAAATTATGAAATAATTAAAAGTACTGTGAATATATAGGATATACAATATGTTTTTAAATATTACAAAATGGGGCTGGGAAGATGTCTCAGTGGTAGAGCGCTTCCCTTGCATCCCTGAGGCCCTGAGTTCGATTCCTCGGCACCACATAAGCAAAAAGAAAAAAGCCAGAAGTGGCGCTGTGGCTCAAGTGGTAGAGCGCTAGCCTTGAGCGGAAGAGCTGAGGGACAGTGCCCAGGCCCAGAGTTCAGGCCCCACGACTGGACCCCTCAAAACATAAAAAAAAATACAAAATGGTTAAAGAAATATCAATCACAGTGCATAAATCTTGTATTTTCATTGTATCCAACATAGAATAAATTGTAGTTACCGATTAGTTGGAAAAAAACAATGAAAGAGGAAGTTTTAGAATGAAAAAAATATTCGAATCTAATTTATTGAAAATGAAAATATTCACTAGCATCAATGTTTTCTTAATGATTTTAGGATACTCATTTTTTTGGGGTCTGTTTCTGTTTTTTGTTTTCTTTTTGGTTTTTAACTCTGGGCCTGGGCGCTGTCCCTCAGCTCTTCAGCTCAAGGCTAGTGCTCTACCACTTGAGCCACAGTGCAATTTCCGGCTTGTTTCTGCTTATGTGGTACTGAGGAATCGAATCCAGGGCCTCATGCATGTGAGGCAAGCACTCTACCACTGAGTCAACTTCACAACCCATTATTTTAGATATTACATCTTTGTGACCTTATGTGGTTCAAGGGGTAGAATGCCAGCCATGAGCAAAGAGGGTCTTCAAGAGTTCAAGGGACTAAGTTTAAGACACAATACCATAACAAAAACATGCAAATAACCAATATCCATTCCTGTTCAAACGATTTTCAAGGGAGGAAATTGCCCTAGTGTTTGCTAAAAGGAAAAGATCCAATACATGGTAATGTTCATTAATGTAAAATATAATGTTATCATTATACCTAATGGGTATAAATGGAGTGCTAGTATCCTAAATACAAGAAAGAATATCATTACTTTCATGAATATGTGTAGTGGTATATGTTTATAAATTATGTTTTCTATGTTTTATATTATATAATATATATGATTATAATTTATGCTGTGAATGGTTATAATTGTTTATAATTCATAAACAACATATTCATTATATTCAATATATTCAAATATATTCATTATATACAATATGTAATTTAATTATTTATAATATGTCATGTTGTCTTCTTCATATAAATTATAGAGTGCCTTGGTAGTCTCAGGAATAACAATTGGGATGGAGAATCATCAAAGTGAAAATTGTCTTTGGGGTGGGAAAAAATTGCCTAGAATTTGTGAAGCTTTGAGTTCAACCATTCTCCCACTCAAATTAAATGTTTGAATTTTAAAATGTTAACAGTTCTAAAGACAGCAGTACTTCATGAGACAATATAAGGCTATGGAACTTATACAATACATAAAACACATTTAAAATCTAGTGAGAATTATACAACCTATGAGGGTATTTATTTTTCACAAGTAGTAGTAGCCAGGATCAATTGTTGAACACTTGAAAAATAAGACTTATTCAGGCAGCGAAAGAAGCGCCTATGAGGAAATGCAGGGAAATTTCATGTTATAGGCACAGATAAGGTTTGAACAAGAAGTGGCCCACCGAACATCATGCTCCATGTATACCCAGCAAACACATAATTCCTCTGAATCTGGAGATATCAGAACTGACAGATGGGTACTGACTCTGGAGAACAGTGACATGTGGGATTGTCACACTGTCACAGCCTTATATACCAGGTACACCTGACCCTGAGTTTTTTTTTTTTTTTTTTTTTTTGCCACAGCTCCCTTTATGCCTATTTTTTCTGTGGTCAATTAGAGATATCTCTGATACATTCCTTCGATCGTCATATTTCAGCCTCCTAGGTAGCTAAGGATACAAGCATTAATCATTGGAATTGTAGTACATCTTCAGTATATTTAATATAATATTAATATTAAATGATAATTTTATATTATATGATATTATGATATATAATTTATTACATATTTTGTATATATACTATATAGTATTAGTATATAGTATATATACATTATTTATGTATGTATATGTTTATATATATTCATTATATGTACATTATATATATATACATTATATATACATCATGTATATACTATATATGTTGTATATACATTTTATAATATATTTTCATTATTTATGATATATTACACATAATATATTCAAATATATTATATATGCTATATTAATACTTATATAATGTTAGTATATTTTAATATCTTTTTATTGTAAAAATATTGTACAGAGGGGTTACAGTTACATGAACAAGCTTTGTTGCCTTTCTTTGTGTGTCCCATACCATCCCTTCCCTCCCACTTCCATAACTATGTTTTCCCCTTTGCCCCCCTAAATTGTAAAGTTCATTTTCTTTTCTTTAACTTTTTTACTGTGAAAATGCTGTACAGTGGAGTTAGTTACATGAGCAAGATAATGAGTACATTTCTTATCAAGCATTGTTGCCTCCTCCTTTGTTTTTCCCCTACCATACCTTCCCTTCCATCTCTGCAACTACACTCTTCCCCACCCAGCCAACTCCCACCCGTAAATTGTAAAGTTCGTTTTCCTATGTAGTGTCTTGTACATCTCATTGCTAAAATGGGTCAACCTGTATCCCTATTTAAACATTTTGTTTTTTCCCTACCCCTCCACAAATTATACCGTCATCAAATTTAGTGAGAATAAGGGTTATATCATAAGGGGAGGAATATACAAAGCAACAAAAAAATCACATGGTACATTATGAATGTGTTAGAAACAATAGCAAGAAAGAGAAAAAAAACACTTGAGCCCCTAAGTGGGTGTTCATTTTGCTTAACTTCATTTTATCAGGTCATATGTCCATAGCTTTTGACCTTTTCTACTTGTCCCAGATGTATACTAATTATTGCAAATAAGGGAAAACATGGGACATATTTTTCTTTGGGCCTGGCAGAATTTATTAAATATATTTTTCCAAGTCTTTCCATTTCCTAACAAATGGGGGAGGCATAGAATTCCATTGTGTGTATACATACATATACATATATGTGTGTGTGTATGTATATATATATACATATATATATATATATACATAAATATATATCACACTTTCTTGATCCATTCATCTACTGAGGGGTGTCTGGGTTGGTTCCATATCTCATGCATGGTAAATAATGCTGAAATAAAGATAGTTGTGCTGGTAGCTTTATTAAGGTCTGGTCTGTGATCATTCTAGTAAATGCCCAAAAGTGGGATTGCTGGGTCATAGGGGAGCTCTATGTGGAGTCTTTTGAGGAAACTTCATACTACTTTCCAAAGTGTTTGAACAAGATTACACTCCCACCAACAATGCAGTAGGTTTCCCTTCTGTCCACATACCCTCCGGCATCTGTTGTTATTAGAGTTCTTGATTATAGCATTCTAACTGGGGTGAGGTGGTATCTCAATGTTGTTTTGATTTGAATTTCTTTTATGGTTAGAAAGGTTGAACATTTCTTCATGTGTCTATTGGCCATTCTTATTTCCTCTTCAGAGAACTTTCTCTGTAAGACTTTATCCCACTTATTTATTGGGTAATTGGTTCTTTGAGGATTTGTTGTTGGGGGATTTAATTTTCTGATTTCCAGGTATATTTTAGGTATGAGATCCTTGTCCATTGTATGGCAAGTGAATATATTCTCCCAATCCATGGGCTTTCTATTGATCTTGCTAACTTTGTCTTTTGCTATGCAGAAGTTCTGCACCTTCATGCAATCCCATTTGCCCAACCTTTCTTTGATTTATTGTGTTTCTGGATCTCTATTAAGAAAATTTCAGCCTGTCCCAAGAAGACCTAGGGTTTCTCCTATTCCGTCCTGTAATATTTTCAGGGTGCCTGCTTTGACTACGAGGTCTTTGATACATTTGGAGTTGATTCTGGTGCAGGGTGATTTAGAGGCATCTAACTTTAGTTTTCTACAGGTGTTAAACCAATTTTGCCTGCACGATTTAATGAAGAGGCTGTCTTTTTCCATTCTATGTTTGTAGGTCCCTTATCGAAGATTAGATTGCTATAGGTCTGTGGGTTCATTTCTGGGTTTCAAATTCTATTCCGTTGGTCCTGAGGTCTGTTCTTGTGCCAGTATCAAGCTGTTTTGATTACTATGGCTTTGTAGTAGATTTTGAAATTTGGTATTGCTATTCCCCCAACACTGTTGTTTCTGTTAAGGATTGTTTTTGCTATTCGGGTCTTTTATAGTTCCATATGAATTTTTGGATTGTCTCTTCTATTTCTTTGAAGAATTAGATTAGAATATTGATAGGTATCACATTGAATTTGTAGATAGCCTTGGGAAGTATTGCCATTTTCACGATGTTGATCCTTCCAATCCAGGAGCATGGGAAGCTTTTCCAATTTCTAAATTCTGCTTTGATTTCCTTTTACAGGTTTTTATTTTTTCTTGTAGAGGTCCTTCACTTCTTTAGTTAATTCCTATGTATTTTATTTTTTTGTGGGACTGTTCCAAAAAGAGTGGCTTTCCTGATTTCAGCCACACTTTCTCATTGTTGGCATACAGAAAAGCCATAGATTTTTGAAGGTTAATTTTATACCCTGCTACTTTGCCAAAGTTTTGAATCATAGCTATTAATTTGGGAGTGGAGTCCATGGGATTCTTTAAATACAAAATCATGTCATGTGCAAAGAGGGAGAGTTTTATTTCATCTTTCCTTCTTTGGATCCTCTTTATGTTTGCATCTTATTTCTGTAGCTAGGCATTCTAATACTAAATTGAAGAGAAGTGGAGAGAGTGGATATCCTTGTATTGTTCTTGAGGTTAGAGGAAATGGCTTTAGGTTTTCACCATTAAGTATAATGCTGGCTGTAGGTTTGACATTCACAGCCTTTGTTGTATTGAGGATTGTTCCATAGATTCCTAATTTTCCAGAGCCTTCATCATAAAGGAGTGTTGGATCTTGTCAAATGCTTTTTCTGCATCTATTGAGATAACCACGTGATTCTTATCCTTGCTCTTGATGTAATGAATTATGTTAATTGATTTGTGTATATTGCATGCTTGAAATGAATCCTGTTTCATCATAGTGTATGATTTTTTTATGAATTTTTGAAGTTGATTGGCCAAAATTTTGTTGCAACCATGTTCATCAAAGAAATGGGTCTATAGTTCTTTCTTTGATGAGTCCATGTCTGGTTTGGGGATGAGGGTTATGATGGCTTCATAGAAAGTGTTTGGTAGTGAACATTCTCTTTCAATTTCATTGAAGATTTGGAGGAGAATTGGAGTGAGTTCTACTTTGAAGGCCTTATAAAATTCAGGTGTAAATCCATCCTGTCCTGGGATTTTCTTAGATGGAAGGTCTATTATTGCTGTTTCTATTTCAGTGCTTGATATGGACCTATTAAGTTGATTTAACTCATCTTGGTTTAATTTTCGCATGTTGATATTTGCTAGGAAATCGTGATTTCTTCCAGATTCTCAAACTTATTAGCATAAAGTTTTGAGAAGTATTTCCTTATAATGATCTGAATATTGGTTGTTTCGGTGATGATGTTTCCATTCTCATCTCTGAGTTTGTTTATTTGGGTGTGTTCCCTTCTTTTTATGATAAAATTTGCTAAAGGTCTGTCAATTTTGTTAATTTTTTCATAGAAAAACTCTTTGTTTTGTTAATTCTTGCTATAGATTTTTGTATTCTAATTAGTTTAATTCTGATTTAATTTTAATTATTTCTTTCCATATACTGGATTGGGGTTTAGCTTGCTGTTCTTTTCCAAGGAAGTTCAGATGTCACATTAAATTCTTGGTTTCATATTTCCCCAATTTGTTGATGTAGGAACTCAGAGCTATAAACTTGCTCCTGAGTACTGCCTTTGCTGTGTCCCAGAGCAGCCGGTAATTTGTGTGTTCATTTTAGTGGAATATCATGAACACTTGAATTTCTTTCTAATCTCTTTCACAACCCACTGTTGATTCAACAGTGTGTTTTTCACGCTCCGTGTGTTACAGAACTTTCTTTTGTGGCTTATGGTGTTGCGTTCTAATTTTATTTCCTTGTGGTCTGAGAGAATACAAGACATAACTTCAATGTTTCTGAATTTGGACGTTTGCTTTGTGACCTAAAATGTGGTCTATTTCGGAAAATGTTCTGTGTGCTGCTGAGAAAAACGTGTATTCAGATGCTGCTGGTTGAAATATTCAGTAGGTGTCTGTTGATCTATGCAGTTGTTTAGATCTGCGGTTTCTCTGTTGAGTTTTTGCTGAGTTGATCTATGTAGTGGGGATAGTGGTGTGTGAAAGTTCACAACAAATAATGTCTTTGGATCTATGTGCGATTTGAAGAAAAGTAGTGTTTCTTGGATGAATGTGGGTGTTCCGTTTTTCAGTGAATAGATATTTAAAATTGTAATATCCCCCTGAAGGAGAGATCCCTTAATTAGTATGTAGCGACCTTCTTTATCTCTTCTCACGAATTTTAATTTTCAGTCTAGTTTATCTGACATTAGAATTGCAACTCCGGCCTGTTTATGGGGGTCGTTTGCTTGGTCGATTTTATTTCAGCCTTTCACTTTCAGAATATGTTTGTTTTTATGGGCAAGGTGTGACTCTTGAAATCAGCAGATAGAAGGATCTTGCTTTTTAATCCAACTAGACAGTTTATGTTGCTTAATTGGAGAGTTAAGTCCAGTTCCAGTCTGCTTTGAAATTTTTTTCAAAATGGTTCAGCCTGGGTGGAACACTCAGCTAATAGTATGGAAGGGAGCACCGAGAGGCATGACTCACCTCACGACGGATCACTGCCCACTCCCAAGATCCAACTAGGAGCTTTATAACTCCAGCAACTTTAATATACACTATTGGAGCTGGAGTTACCACAGCTGCTGGCACCAGACTTGCCATCCAATGGATCCTTATGAAAGGATTTAAAGTGGACTCATTCCAATTACAAGGACTCGAAAGAGTCTTGTAATGTTATTTTTGTCACTACTTTCCCGGGTCAGGAGTGTTAGTATATTATATGAATATAATATAACATAATATAATATAATATAATATATCCCTACTTTCTATCTTGTGTCTTTTGAGAAATTATGCTCTTCTTATATAAGATTTCTAATATTTGTGGGAGTGCAATGAAGTTATATTTAAAAATCTTTCACTGAGTTTTGTATCATTTTCATCGGTGTCAAGAAATTTCAACATTGCAATGTAAAGAAATGAAATTGAAAGGTAAAACTAAATGAATAGCTGATCAAAGATCATATCTTTATTGCAGTTTACAGTTATAATTTTTTGCGAATTAAATCCATGAAAAATTAGACTTCCCTTATCAAAACATATAAACCTTATTTTTGTTGCCTACAATTTTGATGTAGCTCTATACCAACCGTGTGTACAATCGACAGAATTCCCATGCATAAATACTCGAATGCATGTGTATTTAGTATGATGTTTAGGAACAAGAAATAATCTGAACATTTTCCTTTTTATTTTTCCCAGTAAGTTTCTAAGTACCATTCACGATATGAAGAATGAAAAATTATTCAAGCATATTTTTAAAAGAAGATAGAAACAAATAAAAATATTTGATATATCTCTGTTGCTAAAGATAAATTGGAAACCATGATCTATGCACTTGCAGGTTGGAGAGAACTGGAATACAAACATATTTCTGTGGTGAATTTAGATAGAAAAAGACATTTCACTTTGGATACACAGAATAGACAAATATGGGGAAACGGTTAGAATATAATGTTTCTGGAAATGTCCTTACAATTTGACTGGAAATAAAGAAAAACAACAATATTTCCAGTCAATCTATCTACTTAAAGCAATATAGTCTACCCCATTCTGAAATTCTCACTAAGATTATGTGTTTTGATCTTTTAAAAAATGTTCTTTGGCCTGTTGAGGTGGTGAACATTATTAAAGTTCCTTTCTAGCTGGACTCCCATGGCTCACGCCTTTAATCCTAGCTACTCATGAGGCTGAGGTCTGAGGATCATGGTTCCAAGCCAGCCCGGGCAGGAAAGTCCGTGAAACTCATCTCCAATAAAATCACTAGAAAACCAGAAGTGGTGCTGTGGCGCAAGAGGTAGAGCACTCATCTTGAGCTGAAGAGCACAGGGACAGCGCTCAAGCCCAGAGTTCAAGCCCCACCACTGATCAATCAATAAATAAACAAATTTCCTTTCTTTGTATGTATGCAAATGCCATGATGAAATCTCTTACGATATATAATTTAATATTTCTATTTTTATTTTATTTATTTTATTGGCATTAAATAGTTATACAATGGGTTTTCAATTTAATATATCAATTTATGAGTACAATACATTTTGACTGATGTCATCCTGTTCATGATTTTTACAACTAAGAAAATTGTGTTAGTACATTTTTGCTCACAACTCAGTTTAAATTTTATATTCACAAGGGAACTTTATTTTATTTCTTTTCTGTTTTTTCCTCCATCTGGTACCAGGATTTAAAACCAGCTTGTTACCTTACAGCTGTTGCTCTCTCACTTGAGCCATGCCTCTAACCCTGCATGTTGCTTACTATGTTGAAGATGATGTCTTTAGAACTTTTCTGCTTAGGCTAGATTTGAACCTCAGTCCTCAGTTCAGAGACTGCTAGGTAGCGAGCATTACAATTGTGAACCCATTGGTGCCTGGTGATTTCTTCACTTCTTCATCACTCTCCTGTCTCTTTCTTTCACTCTGGATTGACACCAATATTGAAGGAGAAATCTCCAGGACACATTGTGATACTTTGTGCAAGGCCTCAGTCAGTGTGTGCACTTGGTCCATTCCTTCCTAGGAGACTGCTGTCAATGACTTATTTTGTCACCATATTTGTAGACAACCTTCAGTCCTGGGCTGAAAAACCTGCACAGACCTCTAATCATAGTTTGTATTTATCAGCCGCCACTTTAGAATAGGATCTACTGGAGGTTAAGATGTTGTGGCATCCTTTCTTGTATAATAAGGAAGAGTTATACCTTCCATCATTTGACGCTCCTATTTCTTTGCCTCAAGTCAAAATGGATTCTCATTTAAATTCTCCAAGACAATTGATACTGTCCTGCATCACCTGCACACTATTGAGGATATAAGAAAACCAGGTAGTTTAGTGAATGCTGCAATCAGCTTCATGGGAAGCTCACTGTTGCTGCAAGTTAAACTTTCAGGAAGGAAGTTTTATTTTATTTCTAGGTTGGCTTCTTTGTTTTGGAGCCAGAGATGTGGTACATGGTGGGCGCGATCAGAATTGGAATATATTGGCCAAATGGAAAAAGAGAAATGGGAAGAGGTAATGATCCCATCCTCCCTTCAACTGCAATTCTCCAGTGACACTGCTCTCTCCCATTAGGTCCTCATTCCCATCTACTGTTTGGTTCCTTCTTCCCCTTCATAACTGAGAATGTGACTGCCTCTCTCTCTGAATCCACCTAAAAAGAAAGACATTTTGCTCTTCACTTCCCTAAAATATAAAACTGTCTTCTGAGAATGTCTTCCCAATTCCTAGGAGGGAATTTTTTGACAAAAAAAGAAAGCTCCTTTTATGTACAATTCATTTCTGCAATTGTTTTCATCTGGCTAGGTATAGAAAAGAATTACAACCAAGTGGCATATTTCAATTGATATTTAATGAAAGTAATTTATCACTGTTTTATAGTGTTCTACCATTGAGGTGAAATGACAGCAATAATCCTTTGTATACTTTCGAGAATTGTGTATTTGCTAGAATATCATTTTCTCTCCATTGGTATTCTGATTAGGTGCTCTAATTCCCTTCTAATACACAAAATTGTGAGATGATCAGGGGACATCTTGTTCTTTAGAGTGTGAGTGGTTACTCACTCCAGCTTACGAAATTTGAGATTTCAATGATCTATAAGGACCTTGGAGATAGTGCAGACTTGCTAATGCTTAACCATCCATTCATAGATTTATATGGCAAGTGTTTATTTTCACAGTACCTGAGTTTTATTTAGTCCTGACTCATTGAGCCTGAAATGCTTAGAGATACTTCAGGGAACTTAGCTCCCTGCTGTTCAAATGGCAAGGTTCTGTAAATGAATTCCTCAGGTAAATGACAGCACATGCTGCTGGAGTTTGCATGAGTACATTTAAAACCTGACCCTTTTTTATCACAAGATTTAAAATTACAAGTATTAGTAGATACCTGGAAGACCTAATAAATTATGGGGCCTTATGATAAATACAAATAAGATTGTTAACCCATCCAAGTTTTTATACTGTGATTTTTTTGTTTATATCCCAATACTTGCATAGCAAAAAAGCCAATTTCTTTAGAATTCACAGAAATAATTAAATTTTACAAAAAGATTAGCATAATGATAACAAGCCAGACTTCTGTAACAAAATAATCAATATTCATGTTTTATTCCAACAGAGTTTAAATGAAGATGAGCCAGGCACCAGTGGCTCATGCTAGTAATCAGGAGGCTGAGATGTGAGGATCATGGTACAAAGCCAGCCCAGAGAAGGAAAGTCCATGAGACTCTTACATCCAATAAACCACTAAAAAACCAGAAGTGGTGCTGTGGCTCAAGCAGTAGTGCTTGCCTTGAGCTGAAGAGCACAGGGACAGCACACAAGCCCAGAGTTCAAGCCCCATGACTGACAAAAAAATTGATAAAGGTTACATAATTATAATTAACAATCAACATAAACATTCAAGAAATATTATGGTATATGCATTGAAAAATCCAATTGAAACACTCCCTCAATAAAAAATAGTAAGTTTCAGGCACATGTTTTGTTAATCTACATCATTTATTTTAATTGAAAGAAAAAGTAAGAAGAGGTTTAATAAATCTGAGGTTTTAGAAATTAGAGATTTTAAAAATTACATGAATCACCGGGTGCTCGTGGTTCATGCCTGTAAGCCTGCTACTCAGTAGGCTGAGATCTGAGGATCACTGTTCAAAGCCAGCTCCAGGCAGGAAACTCTGTGAGACTCTTATCTCCAATTAACGACAAGAAAACCAGAAGTGGTGCTCTGGCTCAAGTGGCAGAGTGCCAACCTTGAGCTGAAGAGCTGGGAAACAGCACCCAGGCCCAGAGTTCAAGCCCCATAATGAAAAACAAATTACATGAATCACTGTGATTTTATTTGTTATTTTCTCAATAGATAGTATTATAAAGTATTACTGATACATAGTAATATGTATATGGTTGACTTTTACAACTTGATATTTTTGAATGTATATTTTGGAATATATCTATATATATACAAATATCTATATGTGTCTTAATAGATAGGTATATATACATAATTAATAGATACATATATAAACATATCTCCATTTTGATAGAGATATATGTATGAACATGTATGTATGCAAAATATACCACAGAGTATTTTTGTTTTCTATCTTTACTATGTATCCTTTCTCATGTTTTGTCTTATACTATGTATGTATTCATTCTCTCCCTCTGATCCCCAACCTAGAAAACACTCATTATTCTAATTTTTCATTTCTTATAATTCTTCTAAGTGGAATCCTACAGTATGCATTTTTTGGTCTGAATCCCATCATTCAACATAATTACAAATGGCATAGTCAAAATGTTTTTGCATTTATCTATCTCATTTATCTTAAAAATGTAGTTTTTTTGTTTCCATTTGTATTATTTCTCTAATGACTAATGATGTTAGCTACTTTGATATTGCCTGTGAATTTAATATCTTCTTGGGTGAACCACATGCGCAAACTCTTTAGCAATTTTTAAGTTAGAGCATTTGTTTCCTTATTGATGAGAAGTGATTTATTGATTGATTTTCAATTTTTAGTTTTTGGTGCCAGTACTGGAACTTGAACTCAGGACCTAATTGCAGTCTATTAGTTTTTTCATTTAAGGTTCTTTATCATTAGAGCCACAGCTTCACTTTCAGCTTTTTTTAAATGAATAATTGGAGATAAAGTCTCATGATCTGTTCTCTGAAGACTGGTTTTAAACCATAATCCTCAGATATCAGCAACATGTCTAGCTAGGATTTGCAAGTGTGAGCCACCAGTTAAAAATCATCAGTGATTTTTAATTGTTCTTTGTATATTCTGTATTACTTTACTTCCCACAAAATTGGTATTTGTATTACAGGGATATTTATTATCTATTATTATAGATATACATTTTGATGAAATTCAACATTTTATGTTATTGGCCTAATGTGATCTAAAGTGTTTCATTCATTGCCTGTATTTTCTCTTCTTGGGGATATATGGTATTCCATTGTAGTAATTGGCATCCCACATCATTTTTTTCTGTAGAGAAATATTTAATTACTTCAGAATTAAACCATAGCAGACTTTAGGCTACTTAGCACTATATTAACACTACATAGTGACATTACTAAGTTCTTTTTTTTTAAAATTTTATTTTATTTGTGAACATACTGTACAGAGGAGTTACAATTACATGGGCAGGATAATGCGAACATTTCTTACCAAGCATTGCAGCCTCCTCCTTTGTTTACCCTTCACATCCCTTCCCAGCCTCCCCCCTCCCCCCAATCCCAATCCTTCTCCTTCCCCCCTCCCCCCCCCGCACCGAAGTTGTAAAACTCGTTTTGGACATGACAACTTGTACTTCTCATTGTTGCAACAGGACCACCTGTATCCTTAAACAACTGGTTTTTCCCCATCTCCTCCACAAGTTATGCTGACATCAAATATAGTGAAAGCAGGGGTTATACTGTGGGGGAGGTACATACAAAGCAACAAAGAGATAATCTTATAAATGCGTTAGAAACACATGCATGAAAGAAAAAAACATTAAAATACACAGCTAAGGGTTCATTTTCCTGACATCACATTATCTGACCTTTTCCGCTTGACTCATACATATACTAGATATTACAAATAAAGGAAACCATGGGACCTATGTTTCTTTGGGCCTGGCTTACTTCACTTAATATAATTTTTTCCAAGTTTTTCCATTTCCTAACAAATGGGGCAATGTCATTCTTTCTGATGGAGGCATAGAATTCCATTGTGTATATATACCACACATTACCAAGTTCTTAATGACTGTAAGGTAATGAATAAGGGAGTTGAAACTTCCTCAGCTTTCCAAAATAGAACTCATATGTGAAGTCAATATAAAATATAGCCTAGATTTCTTAACACCATTCAAGAAACATCCATTGCCTTAATTTGTACAGATGTCTATGTTTCAAAAATATTTGTGTGTGTCCAAGGGTAAGTATGCATGAACCAAGATTCCTTAACATGTCCTTTGAAAAATACAAGTAGAAAAAACACTTACTACAAGTTACTAAGGGAGCTGAAACAAGCATTTGCTTTACAAAGAGAACAAAAACTATCTGTATTCTGAAAATGCAGGTTCAATTGCGTTAGCTCAATCATTGCTTTGGTTAGAAGTTCAATATGAGGAGCCATAAATAAGAAAGATGAAGGAGATACCTGCTAGCACAAGTGGGGTGAGGGGTCTATGACATGTGTCCAACTGAGATAAGGATGAAAAAATTAAGAATTGAGTAGAATTCCAGCCCAGAGGCATTTAAATGAAACAGTGGTTGAAGGAAAAAGAATGTCAACTCAGATTGAAAGTTGAAATTAGGCACTAGAAAATAGCCAAAAAGTTAGCAGGATTCTATGTGGTCTTATTAGTGTTCATCCTGAAATACTGTAACTTATTCTGAAATATGATATTTGTTTTCCATTTTGAGTTCAATGCTTTCCTGTAGTAAGTAAAGCAGTGATGAATGTATTTCATATTTATTTTGCATAGACATCGAATATGAAGAAGACATGAGATTTTTGACAAAAAGTTAAATTTGACAAAATTTTTCTCTAATGTGCCTGCATTTAATTCTCAGGTATTATCTTTTAAAAATGAAGAAATGATGCTTTAAATATGCTATTGTATTGTTACTGTATTGTTTACTGTATATTTTCATGAGTAAGACTTTATACTATATCTTCTATTACTCAAAAATGCTATAAAGAAAAAAAATAAGACTCTATACCTGATAGTATATATATATATATATATATATATATATATATATATATATATATATGTATATATATATATATATATGTCTTAGATATAACAATAACCTGGTAATTTATTGTCATTTACATCTCTACATGTTTCAATATGTCTTCATTAATAGAATGAGAGGTATTCAGATGAGACCAATCAGTGTGAATTTCACCATATGGTGATATAGTCCTTAGATTTTTCTAGAATTTAACTTCTACATAGATATATCTAGGTTTAGTAACAACTATACCCAATTTGCAATGGAATCTGCAAATAATCACTGTAAATCTGTTCAGATAGCTAGCTGTATTTACTGGTTTGGGTATTACAAGTTCACTCCACCCTAACCCCAATGGATTGCTTGTCTTAAACTATAGATAGCAACAGATTTTAACTCTATCTATTCTCTATCATATGTACCTTAAATATATAAATATATATATATATTGTTTTAAATACATACATAGTTTTCTCTATGCATGAATACTTATAAAACATAAAATAGCCACAGTTAGTTATTAATAACCATTAAGTATTAAGAAAATAGAATAATTATTATATGCTGTAATAAAAGTTATATAAATATTGTTACTTTTGTCATATTTTCACAAAGTATGTGTGTGTGTGTGTGTGTGTGTGTGTGTGTGTGTGTGTGGCTTGAAATGAGACCTAGCTCCTTGTACATGCTAGCCAAATTCATCACCACATAAGGTAGTCCTTCAGACTTCAAAGTAACAGGTCTTCTTATGGGGATGGTGTGATACAGGAAATATGCCATCACACAGCTTTCAAGTGAGAAAAGAAGGTGAAGAGAATGACATAGGACAGAGTAGGCAGTGGTAGGCTAATATAAGGGTTATCATTCACAACACTGGGACCTCACTACAGTTGATCAGATGCCTGAGACAGACATTCAGTACCTTATGAGTGGGTTGCATATTTACAGAAGACAAACTGGGCCCAGAAGACACAGTGAGCAAACGATGATTTACTTTCCCAGCCAGCGAGAATGGGATGGTAGGAGATTTCATTGTGCTTCTCAGAATGGCATGACATTTACAATCTATGAAGTGTTCTTTTGTTCAATATTCTATTGGATATTTGTAGACAGTAGTTTAGTGGTTTAGTGTAGGTAAATAAAGCTTGGAACATGAAATTGTAGATAAAAGGAGACTTTGTTAGGTGAATGTATTCTTTTTCATGAGATATGATAATTTAACTATTTCATTTATTTTATTCATGAGAAATAATAATTTAACTTTCCAAACCCCTTTACAATTTCTCATTTATTACCGCTATAGTTTTTCTTTGTATTGTTACACAAACATGAAAAAGATGTACAATTTCCTTAAAATTATTGTAATTAATTTGTATGTGATGTTTAATATATTGTTTCTATAAACATTTTTGTTTAGGAGCTATGAATGTGAAACTTCATTGAAATTATTAAATAATGTCACTATTGTCATTTTCTGATCCTACTGGTTTTGATCAAGATTAAATATTTTTTTCATGCCCCTCTTTGTATATAAGTGATGGTTTTGGTGTTATTGAAATTAATTACCTAATTTAGACAGTCTCTCTTTTTGTAGCGCAGACTGGCCTCAAGCTCATAATGATCCTGCCTCAGCCTCCTAATACTTTGATTTATAAAGTATTTTCCTATTCTCTACTGAGCAATAGCTTGAAATCTGTGCTTTGAACCCCATCACTTTTAATAATCCAGGCTAGTCAAGAAAGGATCACACTTTTGATGGTAAAATCGTTGGCTCTGTTATTTCTTTATAACTTTGTTTCATATGTATAGGGATATAATCTCAAAGTAGGTGGTATATTCTTTTAGGGAAAGTCTAATCTCAGCCTTCAGGAAGAAGGTTGTTTTAAGAACAGGCATATTTACTTTTCATCCCTTTGCTAAACGTTACAACAGGAAAGACATAGACTGACATGTTTATTCTCCAGAACTTTACATTCAGTTTGCCCTGCTATGTAGTGATGTTATCATCTCATAACTTTCTAGATTGAGACTAATCAAGAAAACAGTTAACTATTTTTTCCTATTCAGCTACTTTCCCCATAGAATGTGTATGGAAACTATCTACACATTTAAATTGAATGTAATGCCACCTGAGAAAATTAGTTGTTAAATATAGACAGAGTTTGCCTGCCACTGGTGGCTCACATCTCTAATCCTAGCTACTCCGGAGGCTGAGATCTGAGGATTGCAGTTCCAAGCCAGCCCAGGCAGGAAACTCCATGAGACTCATATCTCCAATAGACTACTTCAAAAATCTGGTTCTGTGGCTCAATTGTTAGAGTGCTCTTGAGGGAAAGGAAGCTACGGACAGTGGCCAGGCCCAGAGTTCAAGCCCCAGGACCAACAAAAGAAAACAAGAGTGGGTAACAATGTCCAACAAGAAATGTACTCACTACCTTATGGTATATAACTGTATATAACCTTGACAAAAAATTAAATTTAAAAAATAAAATGTACTTGCGTAACTAAAAAAAAAAATGGAATCTTGCCACCACAATATTATAGTGATAAAAAAAAAATCTACAGAATTGCCTAGTCATCAATTTGTGGATACTTATTCAAAACCTTGTTTCCATCTTTATATTCATAACCCTTCTTGATGCTTACTTCCAGTAACCTCATTCTCTTGTTGTATATAAAGTTTAGCAGCACTTATTTAAACTTCTTAGCTTTTATATAATAAAATTTCATTAACTTCATATAAATGCATCTGGTTTCTGCCATTCTTACTGTCTCGATTGCCATTAGGTCTCACTCATTTCCTACATACAGAATTACCAAATTTTTACTTTCCTATAGGCTAACCCATTTTCAGACTATTATCAAGACACTAAAATTGGACTTGTAAAGATGGAAATTAAAGACTCATTCAGTGCTGGGAAGGTGGCTCCGTCGTAGAGTGCTTGCCTTGTATGCATGAGGCCCTGGGTTCGATTCCTCAGCACCACATAAGCAAAAAAGAAAAAAGCGGAAGTGGTACTGTGGCTCAAGTGGTAGAGCGCTAGCCTTGACCTGAAGAGCTGAGGGACAGTGCCAAGGACCA
>NW_027205105.1:0-17494 GCF_024711535.1 Dipodomys merriami | reverse complement strand
TTACCCAAGTCCCTTTACCAACTTGTTCAAGTTACCCAAGGTTAGGTTTACCCAAATGTTCTCTGCTAATCTAAATTTGGAAGGAGAGAGTGCAAATAGAGACTTGTAACATCCTTGCTTGACGTATCTATGGGGCAAGATTTGTGGCCTGAGCTGATGAAAACTCTTAGCTTTCTGCCAGCCTTATCAAGTTGTAAGCTCCAGTGGGATCTCAGTGATGGTATCCCATCTACATCTCCAGAACTGGGAATAGGAAGTCATTTTTTCTATGTTCTGAGGGTGATTCTAAAAATAAAAGGATACTAGAATGACTGAGGTTCTTGAGAAAAGCTACCCAAACTGATTATATGCAGAAGGACATCACATAAAGAAAAGGGAGTATAGTGCTCTATGTCCAGCCAGAGTTAGAAGCTTCTATATACTCTTCACAGGGGAAAAGGGAGGGTCATAGGCAACTTCAGGGAGAGTAAATGATTCCTAGGAGAGTAGGCAAGAGCCTGTCACAAAGTCTGCTTGGGTGTAGTGTCAACTTCCAGGCTGAAGTTTAATCCTCTATTCAGGGAAAGGATTGGGGACAGTTGAGCTCCTTTTGGAGGCTCTGTGTCTAGGCAGATTAGAGAGTTCAGAGAAATCTCCACCCTGCATTTGCTATTTCCCAAGTGCCTTCAGTGTGAAGCCCATGTCTTACATTTTGGGATGGCCCTACCTGAACTCCTTTGGGGTCATATCTATCCACTAGTGCCTTTCAGTGACTCCACTTTGAAGATGTATCTTGAATCCACCCACTTCTTTCTGCAAATGGTACCTCACCCTAGACCAATCTCTTTGCAGGATTAGTGCAGTCACTGCCCTATTGCTTTCCTTCTCCAGCCTTTGCCCCCACAGCAGCCGAGTGGACTTTTTACAATGCAGTGAGCATAGTGATCCCCTGTAGAACCTCCGTCTGTGCCTTCTAGGGCTCCTTGTTCCCTCTGTTGTCTCTGATCTGTTTTCCAGCTGCTTCTGCTGCTCTGGGCTGTCCCCTGAGCTCGTGGGCATGTTGCGTCTTTAGCGCTGTGCCCTCAGCATTCGCTTGGTGTGGAATGTTCTTGTCGTAGAAAACTGAATAACTCACTTGTTCACTTCCTGCAAGCTTTGGCTCCAATGTTGCATTTCAGAGTAACTTCCTAGACCAACTGATGGGTAAGAACTGACACCCTTAAGTCCCTAGCACCCTTTTCCCTTTATTTCTCACAATTGCACTTCTCATCACCTGCCAGATCACACAGGTATTTGCCCCGTGGCCCTCTGGACTGAGTGCCTCTCAGAGTGGGGTCCCTGTAGCTTGAATGACTTTTGCCTGTGATTACAGACATGCTTGAGGCATGTTGAATGTATGTATTTTCACTTCTCAGACTTCTAGTCTGTCAGGAGTTTTCAGACCTCTAAGTAATAGGCCAACTCTTTTCCCCACTTTCAAAAGGAGCCTGAATTTGCAGAACAGATACAAGATTTGAGCTGTTGGAATTTATCTAGTTTTTATCTTGTTTTGTTGTCTTTCTGCAGTGTTGAGAAAGTCCTGATTTACATTGCAAACAATATCAGCTCATTGTGCAAGAGCAGAATACTCTTTGGTTAAACTGGACCCAGAAGTTTCAAGGAAGGGTAGAAAGATATTTTTATTTCAAAGTTGAATGTTTGTGGGTTCTTAAGCAATTGTCCCAAATACCTTGATGACAGTACTCGCTGAGCACGTGAGCCAGTGTTTGAGTGTCTCAGCACATAGGCTGTTGTGGGGAACTTAATCTGCTTCTGGAATTTTACATAAACAGACACATCCAATCTGAATTAAAAACACAACACAATACAGAGAACTATAGCTTCTTAATCAATGAATGGCATGTTTAGAAAACAGTTTAGTGAATACACTGGGAAAAGACATGCAAGTTTTGTTCTAAGTGTTGTGCAGAAACTTTGGGAGTATAAGACAGCATAGTGTTTGTCTGCGTGTGTTACACTCACATGATAGTTCTTGGTTTAAAAAAATGATTTGAAAGTAGTTTTACTATTTTACTTATTTCTTACCTTTTTTTCTTTTTGGACCAGTACTGGGGCTTGAACTTAGGTTCTTAATCAAACTTTTTTGAATAAGGATAGTGTTCTACCACTGAGCCACACCTCCACTTCTGGCTTTTTTTACTGGCTAATTTGAGATAAGAGTCTGCCTGGGCTGACTTTGAATTGCTTTTACAAAGCAAATGGCAGGAATGAAATGAAATGGCAGATACTTGTTTTTTTTTTCTTTTTTCCTCCTTCTCCTCCTCCTCCTCCTTCTCCTCCTCTTCCTCCTTCTCTTCTTCTTCTTCCTCCTCCTCCCCTTCTTCTTTCTTCCTTCCTTCCTTCCTTCCTTTCTTCCTTCCTTCCTTCTTTCCTTCCTTCTTTCCTTTCATCCTCCTCCTCCTCCTCCTTCCTTCCTACCTTCTTTCCATTCCTCCTCCTCCTCCTCCTCCTCCTCCTCCTCCTCCTCCTCCTCCTCCTCCTCCTCCTTCACCTCCTCCTCCTCCTCCTCCTCCACCTCCTCCTCCTCCTCCTCCTCCTTCCTTCCTTCCTACCTTCTTTCCTTTCCTCCTCCTCCTCCTCCTCCTCCTCCTCCTCCTCCTCCTCCTCCTCCTTCACCTCCTCCTCCTCCTCCTCCTCCACCTCCTCCTCCTCCTCCTCCTCCTCCTTCCTTCCTTCCTACCTTCTTTCCTTTCCTCCTCCTCCTCCTCCTCCTCCTCCTCCTCCTCCTCCTCCTCCTCCTCCTCCTCCTCCTCCTCCTCCTCCTCCTTCTCTTCCTCCTGGTTTCTTTTTTTTTTTTTCCCCAGGGCTGAGGACCGAACACAGGGCCTTGCACACGCCAGGCGGGCGCCCTTCTGCTGGGCTAAATCCCCAGCCCCCCTCCTTCTGGTTTCTATATGAATAAAGTCTGCTGAGTAGGTCTGTGATATCTTAGTGTCTTTTTAGAAGTCCCTCAGGGATGGTACCAATGCAGCTCCTAGACACATAGTAAACACTTAGTAAGTGTTGAGAGCTCAGTGGACATGGCTGACATCAGAAGGGGAGGCAACCTGAAGTGGCCTATAAGGAATGAAACTGGTGGCATACACTTGTAATCCTAACTCTTCAGGGGGATGAGGCCTGAAGGATCTTGATTTGAAGCCAATTGGAGCAGAAAGTCTGCGAGATTCCATCTCCAACTAACCAGACAAAAGCTGGATTAGAGGTATGACTTGAGTGGTAGAGAGCCAGTATGAGCAAGAAAGCCAAGAGAGGAGCAAGACTCTGAGTTCAAGCCCTGGGTAAATGTAACAAACCCCGAAATAAACAAATAAACCAACAAAACTCAACTCAACCTTCTTTCTTGCCTGCAGTAATATATATAGTCCTCAGCCCTGCCTACTAGTTTCTCTAAGGTATAATTGACAAAACAAAAAAACAAACAATAAAAAGCCCCAACAACAACAACAACAACAACACATTATGGCTATGTTGCAGAATGCTTAAATCAAGCTAATCAATAAATTTCTTACCTTACAAATTCTTTTTTTTTTTTTTTTTTTTTTTTTTTTTGTGGAGAGAATATTCAGACCCACTGGCTTCGCAGCCATTTCCAAGCATACAGCGCCTCCTTGTTAGCTGTAGTAGCCCATCATGTTGTATCCCAGACCTCCCGAACCTTTTCCTCCTGTCTGTTTTGATATGAACTCTAGGGACAGACTGGCTGGAATCGAACCGAGGATGAATAGCCATGCTACAGAACTTTCCTGTGCCTCAGTTTCTTCATCTTTAAAAAACACCTACCTATTTTCATAGGATAGTTTTGAGGGTTACGTGAATTAAATGCTTGAAACACCTAGGACAGTGCCTGGCGATAAAACATTAAAAAATTATTGTGTGATGGTTATCATTCTGAAATGTGACACTGTTCATCGCAGTCCAGCTGACCGCAGATTACTGTGAGAACACAGCTTCGCCGTCTCTTCTGAGTGGCAGCATGTTGAAGGCTTCAGGTAATTCAAGCCCAGTACAACCTATCCATAGAGACCTTGGGAAATGCACATGGTAGTCAAGGGGTGGCAATGCAGGAGTTGTCTGCAGAGTGCTTTCTTCGCTGCTGTCTTGGAAGGCACATGCACCTGAGATGGGGTGGAGAAGTAGGGATGTGTTCTGATGGTTTGTGGAGGGGTGAAAAGTGCCATGACACCAGTACTTCCCACTGAGAAATCCTGCTCCTCCCTTGCACAGCCAGGTCAGTCCTGTGGGAGGGCTGGGCTGAGCACTCCTCTCTTATTCTAGAAGGGTGTTCAGAAGCCCAGGTGTTTCCTTGGCAGCTGGGAAGTTCTCACAGTCCTTCCCATTTTGTACTCTACTTTTCCAGCTCCAAGTCCTGTCCAGCCAATGGGCTAGTTACTTCACGTTCACATTATCTCCTGGATCTTTTTCTTTCTAAAAAGGATAATGCTTATTATTTTAACCACAGAAACTATGACATTTCTACTAATATTTACTGATATCTAGAAGGTACCAGGCATATGTAATATAACACTTTATGAGTATGCAGGGGAAACTGGGTTATTAAAGTTGGCCTGTAAATGTGAAGCTGGGCTCGGCTTTGGTCAGCGTGACTGGGAATACTGTGCTACTAACTCACAGTATGAAGCCACCATGGGAGTTGGGTGGGCCTAAGACCTACCAGGAATCCAGCTTCACTTACTTTCTTGGCTCTGTGAAAATCAATGGAAATCTGCCAGGAATAGATTTTTCAAAAAATTTTGTTTTAATTATGTAATTGTTCTACATAACTTTAAATAACTTATGCTGGATAAAGATTTCTAATATTAAATTAATGTAGCCATCTGGACCAAATCATCTTACTAATGCTAATAATTAATAATAATAATAATACTTCTCCTCCTTTTCCTCTCTTTCCCTCTCTCTTCCCCCTCTCTCATCCCTCCCTCTTGCCTTCCTTTTACCCCCATCCCTTCCCCTGTTCCTGTCCATCTCCCTTGGAGTTAAAAGTACACAGGCTTGAGCTCAGGGCCTGGGTGCTGTTCCTTAGCTTTTTCCTTGAAGGTTGGCACTCTACCACTTGAACCACAGCTCCGCTTCGGGCTTTTTTACTTGATGATTGGAGATGAGAGCCTCATTGACTTTCTTGCCTGTGTTGGCTTCTAGCCATGATCCTCAGATCACAGCCTCCTAAGTAGCTGTGATTTCAGGCATGAACCTCCTGGTGTCTGGCTGGTAGTATACTTAAAGGTGGAGGTGCATACCTGCCATCATGGAAAGCAGGAACACACCCTCTTTGAGGTGGCTTTCCAGGCTGCTGCTGTGGGTTGCATTCAACTTAAGGGCATTCATTACAGCCTGACCCAGAGCCTCTAGTGGGGACATGATCTTCAGGCAGAAGGCAGCCTGGCTCCAGCCTAGGGACAAGTGCCAGTGAGCCCGGGAGCCCTTAGATCCCTGAGGATATCCAGGACTTTGCTGTGATTGCTCCTGTGTCATTGAGTGACCTCCAAATGTGTTGATGGTAGACATGATTGGTGGCATGTAGTGCTGGCTCTGGATATGTGAATTGGGCAGTGAGGAGAAGCTGTGGGGCAGGAAGCCCCTGCTATTCTTAATAAGGAGTCTTGAAGAGCAAGGACTTGGAATCATAATTCATGCACTCATACATTTAGCAGCCATAGTCCAGCTGTCCCCTCCCCCACATGCCATTATTCTGTGCTCTCAAGCCATTTCCAATATTCTTTCAGCATGCTTAAGCCGAGCCTCTGCTCTCTGCCAGACCCACCCCCAGGCAAAGATGTGGGGATAACAAAGTTGCTGTAATTTGCGGTGGGAAGAGACAATAAAATAATCACAGAGCATTCAGTGTCACCTGAGGAAGGGACTGTGTGAGATGTCCTTGGTCGGGGGGGGGGCTTGGGGCATGCCTGGCAGGTCAGGGCTGCCCTTGGGAGCATGCTTGAGGCAAATCTGGAGGGTAGAGACAGGCAGGAGCTCTAGGCAGAGGACAAAGTTCATGGGAAGACCTGGTAGCTGGAGGCGGACTGTAAAAATCCTACCCCCCTCCCTCAAACTTGTGATCCTCCTGCCTCAGCCTCCTGCATGCAGGGATTACAGGCATGTGCCACTATGCCTGGCTCTTCCGGTTCTTAAACTTGTTCAACATTGCTATTCAGATGGAAAGCTGTTCCTCAACACTGGATCCCTTCCCTTCCCTTCCCTTCCCTTCCCTTCCTTTCCCTTCCCTTCCCTTCCCCTCCATCCTCCTTTTCCTTCCCTTCCCTTCCCTTCTTCCCTTCCCCTCCATTCTCCTTCCCTCCTCTCCCTTCCCTTCCTTTTTGTGTGTGTCAATACTGGGGCCTGAATTCAGTACTCATGCTCTCCCTTGGCTCTTTTGCATTGTACCATTTTAACCACATCTCTACTTCTGGCTAAAGCTGGTTAGTTGGCGATAACACTAACAGACTTTTCTGCCCAGGCTGACTTCAAACTGCCATCCTCAGATCTCAGCCTCCTGAAAAGCTAGAACTACCGATGTGAGCCACCAGCAGTCTGGATTACTTTCTATTTTCTTTTTGTCAGTTCTGAACTCAGAGCCTCATGCTTGCAAGGCTGACACTTTACCACTTGAGCCATGCTTTCAGCTTAGCTTTTTGTTGGTCATTTTGGAGGTGAGATACCATGAACTTTTCAGCTCAGGTTGACTTCCAACCACAGTCCTCTGGATTTCAGCCTTTTGAGTAGCTAGGACCACAGACATGAGCTATCAGTGTCCAGCAGTACTGTATTTCTTAGGGTTCTGATCTACTCTGGCTCCTGAGAGGTACTGGATGCTTTGGGGTGAAGCCCACACTTGGTTTTTGGGAACTGAAGACTTCCTGGTGAGTCAAGAGCTCTTTGGAGCACCCAGGCCATAAACTTCCCCCTCTCACATCAGCTTCCTGCCACAGGACTGACCAGAGGCCTTCCAAGTCTCGCCTCCTGTGTGAATCACAGCCTGAGGAGAACAGGGTCAGGAAGGGGGGTGGTACAAGCTTGACTCTGTGGCCCTAAGCAAAGCAGACTTCCGTGCTGGTTGCTATGTCAGGGGCAAGATTTGGCAGGCTGGGAAGAGGAGGAGGCCTGACCGGCCCCTCGTGTCTCATATAATGTGCTTGCTCCTTCTTTGGGTAGACTGTTGACACACGAGGCTCCCAACCGACACAGTTTTTCCTTTCCACTTACTCATTGCAGATTTAGTGTTGAGTTCCCTGTTCTGGGCCAGGTTTCTCAGTGGAGCAGAGGAAGACATTGATTCACTCAACAAACCCCTGATGTGTCACATTCCTAGTCCCTGAACTCTGGGTCCCAAGGCCTCAGAGGTAAACAGGCTCTATTCCTTGTCCTTGGGAACTCCATCCAGGTGACAGTGCTTCCATTCTCCTTCTCTGTGCACTTGTTTGCAGGAAGGATGAGTGAATCCCATATCTGTGCGGGCCTTTGGACTATGTTACAGGAGAGAGCTGATCTGCACTCCAGAAGAATCTTGTTAGTTTTCTGTTTCTGAGGCTATAGCAGGTTGTCTGAGACTAGATAGTTTATAATGAACAGAAATTTATTTGGTTCATGGTTCTGGAAGCTGGGAAGTCTTAAGGGGGTGGTGTCAACATCTGATGCAGAACTTCATGCCATGGCAGAAAGCAGAAGGGCAAGAAAGGGCAAGAACAAAAGGATGCAGGCCTCCACTCCCATTCCCCACCCTCCCAAGTGCTCTGGGTTAACCTGATTGGCTGTGGTGATGGACCCCTCACTTGAACACACTACACTGCCTGGCTTGACGTCTTCCTTCTCCCATCCCAGTGATCTGTTAGCACCAGGCAGCACCCAACTTGGAGCCCCTGGGCTTCATTTCTTACTTCAGTGAAGTGGCAGCTCACTTGCCATGTAAGAGTTCAGCTTTATAGTGGAACCACCATATTGTCATGGGCTAGTAGTGTAACCTCTGAAAGCTCATAGGTAAAATGTAAGTATAACTACAAGTCGCGAGGACAGATTAAAACTGCACTTAGAACTGCTTAGGCCTGATATAAAGTCAGTAAGCTCAGTGGACACTGGTGATGTTATCTGCTTTTCTGACTCTTTGCATCCTCCTTCAGGCAAGAAGGCCAGGTACACCATTACACACTCAAGCACAGTATGTGCACCTGATGGAACGGTGGCCTGGAGTGTGGCCAGGGTTCCCTTCCTGCTGCAGGACCTGGCTTCCCTGACTCTCCCTGGCTCAGTGTGACCGCCTGCTGTTGCCCTTGCGACTGCTGTTAGGAGGGAGGAGGGTTTGTCTGCACGCTGAGGTCCAGTACAGCCACTGACCAGCACCTTTGGCACCACGTACATAATAATAATAATAATTATTATTACTATGATGTTGTCAGTCATGGAGCTTGAACTCAGGGCCTGGACACTGTCCCTCAGCTCTTCAGCTCAAGGCTAGTGCTCTACCACTTGAGCCATAGTGATACTTCTGGTTTTCTGGTGGTTTATTGGAGATCAGAGTCTCACGGACTTTCCTGCCCAGGCTGGCTTTGAACCCAGATCCTCAGATCTCAGCCTCCTGAGTAGCTAGGATTACAGGCGTGAGCCACCAACGCCCGGCTCGTGTGCATTATTAACAATGCCGCATCCTAAGTCCCTCCAGACCTACTGAGAGAACCTCCATGTTTACAGTGGAGGGGGGCAGTTTGAGTGATTTGTGTGTTCATGTGTACCTTAGATTTGAGAGGTGATGAGTGATCAGCTTATGGCACAGAGCTCTTGCTGAGTATGTGAGCACGTGTGTCTGTTAGGGCAGAGGAAGGAGTCAGGTGAACAGATGTGGAACTGTAAACTGACAGAACTTGACCTGTGGCTTTGTGCACCCCCACTTGGCATCCAGCCTCATTCCTTTGTTGCCACCTCTCCTAGGTAAGCCTGGGGCTGGGTCTTTACTGCATCCCTGCCTTTCCAGCTCCCTGCAGGGCTCACAGTAGTACCCCATAAACCTCTGAGCAACAGCAGCAAAATTATTTCCATGCAATCATGTGGGCCTCCCATTGCTTGTAAAGCTCGGGCTCAAAAGGGGCTGGGATGGGGATGTGAATGCAAGCTTAATGTGGGCTAGGCGATGAGAGACTGACCAGCTCCTCTTCAGCTCACTGGAGAGCCTCCTGCCTTCATGCGATTGCTTCTAACGTATTTATAAGACGATTTCTTTGTTGCTTTGTATGTCCCTCCCCCACGGTATAACCCCCCCCCAAAAAATGTACTCATTATCTTGCCCATGTAATTGTAACCTCTCTGTATAGTATTTTCACAATTTAAAAAAAAAAAGCTCTGTCACCAGGTAGACTTTCTCTAGTTGATTTTGTTGTCTTTTGGCTTCAAGTGTATGCCCCTTTCTTTTTCTTTCTTTCTTTCTTTCTTTCTTTCTTTCTTTCTTTCTTTCTTTCTTTCTTTCTTTCTTTCCTTCCTTCCTTCCTTCCTTCCTTCCTTCCTTCCTTCCTTCCTTCCTTCCTTCCTTCCTTCCTTCCTTCCTTCTTTCTTTCTTTCTTTCTTTCTTTCTTTCTTTCTTTCTTTCTTTCTTTCTTTCTTTCTTACTTTGTTTTTTTGTTTGTTTGTTTTTTTGTCACTCATGGGGCTTGAACTCTGGGCCTGGGCACTGTCCCTCAGCTCTTCAGCTCAAAATGAGCACTCTATCACTTGTGCCATAGTACCACTTCCAGTTTTTCTGAGTGGTTTATTCGAGATAAGAATCTCACAGACAGCTGGGCACCAGTGGCTCACACCTGTAATCCTAGCTACTCAGGAGGCTGAGATCTGAGGATCAGGATCTTGGTTCAAAGCCAGCTGGGGGGCAGGAAAGTCCATGAAACTTTGATCTCCAATAAACCACCAGAAAAGCGGGAGTGACACTGTAGCTCAAGTGGTAGAGTGCTTGCCTTGAGCCGAAGAGCTGAAGGATAGTGCTCAGACCCAGAGTTTAAGCCCCATGACCGACAAAAAAAAAAAAAAAAAAAAAAAAAAAAAGAATCTCACAGACTTTCCTGCCTGGGCTGGCCTTGAACCAAGATCCTCAGATCTGAGCCTCCTGAGTAGCTAGGGTTATAGGTGTGAGCCACTGGCGCCTGGCTAAAATAGGAGAAACATGTACTTCTCTCAGTGATGGGTGTGTAGAATTCACACTAAGGCTGACCGAAGGATTATTTCTTGTTTGTTTGTTTGTTTATCGGTTGTGGGGCTTGAACTCTGGGCTTGGGTGCTGTCCTTCAGCTCTTCAGCTCAAGGCAAGCACTCTACCACTTGAGCCACAGCGCCACCTCCTCTTTTCCTTTTTGTTGGTCATGGGGCTTGAACTCTGGGCTTGGGCACTGTCCCTCAGCTCTTCAGCTCAAGGCAAGCGCCCTACCACTTGAGCCATAGTGTCACTTCCGGCTTTTTTCTGCTTATGTGGTGCTTAAGAATCGAATCCAGGGTCTCATGAATACAAGGCAAGCGCTCTACCACTGAGCCAACTTCCCAGCCCCCTTTGTTTTCTTGTTTTGAGACAAGGTCTTGCTATGTAACATATACTAGGCTTGCTTGAGCTCACTATGTAGCCCAGGCTGCCCTCAAGCTGATGATCCTCTTGCTTCAGCCTCCAGAGGGCTGGGATTACAGAAGGGTCTCACCATGCTTGTCCTGATGCCTATTTATTGGACATGGTCATTTATATGTTGTTTGAGTTGCAGGCAGAGTCTGAGGCAGACATTCCAATTCATGAGATTGATTGAGTCAGCAACCTATGTGGAAAATGCAAAAGGGAGTCAGGACAGGGTAGGCAAAGAGGCAAAGTGAGGATGTAATGTTCAGTAGTACCTCACTCAGTGTCAGGGAGGCCTTGGTCTGTCTGGTCTGTTAGGAGGGGTGGGTAAAATCTCCCTGTGTCTCCGGGTGGGCTGGCTGTTTCTCAAGGTAGTGCTGTGGAAGGAGGAGCTGCAGTGCTTGGTCACCTGGGAAGGCACCAGTCGGGAGGGGAGCTGGGAGGGCTGCCAACAGCATTCACTTGTGGTGTTCCAGTAAGCATGTTGCTCTTCCTTTGTGAGCTTTTCTTCCCTGAAGTTCCCGCTTCAGCAAGTGGCACACCACTCACCTTTGCTAAGCCCAGATCTAGACATTACCCCTAACCTTGTTTGTTCACTCTTTCTCCCATCTGGTCAATGAGAAAATGCTGTTGACTCTACCTTCCAAATATATTCCATCTGCCAGGCACTGGTGGCTTATGCTTGTAATCCTAGCGACTAGAAGGCTGAGATATGAGGATCATGGGTCAAGGCCAGCCCAGGCAGAAAAGTTATCTAATTAACAACCAAAAAGTCAGAAGTGGCTCAAGTGGTAGAGCCTTGAATAAAAAAGCTAAGGGAGGGGGCTGGGAAGGTGGCTCAGTGGTAGAGCGCTTGCCTGAGGCCCTGGGTTCAATTCCTCAGTATCACATAAGCAAAAAGAAAAAAGCCGGACGTGGTGCTGTGGCTCAAGTGGTAGGGCGCTAGCCTTGAGCTGAAGAGCTGAGGGACAGCTCCCAGGCCCAGAGTTCAGGCCCCACGACTGGAGCCCCCCCCCCCCCCAAAAAAAAAGCTAAGGGAAAGAGTGCAGGCCATGAATAATTCACACAAAAACTTCTATCTGCAGGCCTCTTTCTCTCTCTCTCTCTTTCTTTCATTGTGTTATTCTACTCAAAACTGCTATCTCCATTTATTGATCCCAGAAAACCTTGATAACTTCAGTATTCATTTCGTTCCTTTTTTTTTTTTTTTTTTGTCGGTCGTGGGGCTTGAACTCTGGGCCTGAGCGCTGTCCCTCAGCTCTTCAGCTCAAGGCGAGCGCTCTACCACTTGAGCTACAGCGCCACTTCCGGTTTTCTGGTGGTTTATTGGAGATAGGAGTCTCACGGTCTCTCCTGCCCGGGCTGGCTTTGAACCATGATCCTCAGATCTCAGCCTCCTGAGTAGCTAGGATTACAGGCGTGAGCCACCAGCGCCCGGCTTCCTTCCTTCCTTTTTTTAAACCTTTTTTTTTTTTTTTTTTTTTTTTTGTCAGTTGTGGAGTTTGAACTCTGGGCCTGGGTACTGTCCCTCAGCTCTTCAGCTCCAGGCTAGTGCCCTACCACTTTAGCCACAGCGCCACTTCCATTTTTCTGATGGTTTATTGGAGAATCTTATGGACTTAAAAAAAAAAAAAAAAGTATCTTATGGACTTTCCTGCCCAGGCTGGCTTTGAACCGTGATCCTCAGATCTCAGCCTCATGAGTAGCTAGGATTACAGGTGTGAGCCACTGGCTCACGGTGCTTAAATTTTTTTTTTTTTTTCTCGGTCGTGGGGCCTGAACTCTGGGCCTGAGCACTGTCCCTCAGCTCTTCAGCTAAAGGCTAGTGCTCTACCACTTAAGCCACAGTGCCATTTCCGGCTTTTTCTGCTTATGTGGTGCTGAGGAATTGAACCCAGGGCCTCATGCATGCAAGGCAAGCACTCTTCCACTGAGCCACCTTCCCAGCCCACTTAAAACATTTTTTCTTAAATTTATTTTTTATTGTGAAAATACTGTACAGAGGGGTTGCAATTACATGGGCAAGATAATGAGTACATTTCTTATCAAGCATTGTAGCCTCCTCCTTTGTTTCCCCTTCCCATCCCTTCCCAGCCTCCCCTCCCCCCCGCCCCTCCACCTAATCCTCCGCGCCCACCCCCCTCCCCACCAAAGTTGTAAAGTTCGTTTTCGACATGACAATTTGAACTTCTCATTGTTGCAACGGGTCCACCTGTATCCTTATTTAAACGACTTATTTAAAACTTTTTTTTTTTTTTTTTTTTTTTTTTTTGTCGGTCGTGGGGCTTGAACTCTGGGCCTGGGCGCTGTCCTTCAGCTCTTCAGCTCAAGGCGAGCGCTCTACCACTTGAGCTACAGCGCCACTTCCTTAAAACATTTTTTTAACAGACAAAATTGTCTTTGTTTATCCTATACCTTAAGATGCTACGAAAAATACAGGCATTATAGATGGCTCAATTGAGCTAAATAACCTCGGCATTACTCATAAGTATCACCTGGGAGAACATTGGGAAATGTATTCTCAGCAATTTTTCTGAATTAAATACACCTTTATTAACAGTATCTAGCAGGTTGTGCCAAAGGTCTCTGGAGATAGCAACTCCTATCAAACTGAGATTGTTGTGTCTTTGACCATCTTCCTCATCCTCTTCTCTCTCCCATGCTACTCTTCCCTCTCTTTTCCTTCTCATGTCTTTTTTTCTCTTTTCTTCCTTTGCTTCTCTTCACTTCTTTGTTTTTCTGTGCCAGTGCTAGGATTTGAACTCAAGGCCTTGTCCTCTTGCTCAGCTGTGCCATCACCGGTTTTCTTCAGGGCATAAATTACTATCTAATATAGTTTTCTCCAGTTATTTCAGATACTTGTGTTTCTTAATCATTGATGTGTCTTCAGTGTTAGGAACTTTGCTAATAAGCACATAGTAGGTTCAAATAATTTTTTTATTTGTTGGCAGAATAACTTACCAAGAGAAACAAATAGACAAGGGCTGCCAGCCCCCTGGAATCCCGAGGGTCCCATTCAAGGCCAGGCAGCCTCACTCAGAAGGTTCACTACAGGTTAGAGGTTCTGCTTTTTCCAACTTTCTTCTTATCGAAATGAGTAGAGCAGGAAATGAAGTCCAGGTTCCTGCACGTATCTCAGACCACCAGGAAAGACAGAGAACTCTGGAAAAGCTGAGCATATACTAAAGAGTCTACTGGCTCTTCCCAGCCTTCCCTGAGATGTGCTCTGTTCTTTCAGAAGCTCTTGGAGTAGAAGCCAAGGAGCTGGTGAACATCACAAGCCTTACCCCAATCCCGTTTTTTTTCCCCCAGTCTGCTGAATGGGCTCCTGACTCAGTATTACCAAAACTGACAGCTGGAGCTGTGTATCCAGTGAGCAAATATGAATGAGCCTTAGTCTCCTGATGACAACTTAGAAGAAGAAGAAGGGTTTCCTGATGGGACTTTCTGAGGACAGGGATGAAGGGAAGCTTGTCAGACCTCTGGATTGTGTCTGAGGGGAAGCTGTACTCAGAGGAGGCCCAGCCAGAGCCCATAGCACCTCTGTGGGCAACTAGGATGGAGTTCTGCATTGAATTTTGTGCTGGGGGCCAGGGAGACCCAGCACATAAACAACAATTATAGGCTGTGGAATGATGGGAAATACATTGACATCAGAAGACCTCACTGAGAACCATGTAGGTCTTTAGATGGTGACCTTGAGGAAATAGCTTGACTTCTCTTATCCTCAGTTCTTTAGCTCTGGATTGCATCTGGGTTGCCATGAGAACCCGAATGCGGTGAGGAAGAGGAAGAAGAAGAAGGGAGGATGTGGAGGTTGGGGAGGGGAAAGAGGATGAGGAGGACCTAATATCTGATATTAACTAAGCACTTAATCTGTGCCAGGCCTGATTGTGAATTTTAAAAATATGTCTTCATTTGCATTTTGGCATGCTCAGAATATGGTTATGTGGTGGTCCTATTATCACACCCATTTTATAGGTGTGGGATCTGAGGCACAGATTAGTCAAGGCCATAAACTAGGGCTCATGTGATTTATGGTCTGTGCAAAATATACTTTATTGGGTGCGTGCTGATTTCCCATTGCTTTATATTATACAAGGAGCTTTCAGTGGGCTGGGCTTTTGGGTGTGGTTGTGGAGGCCATCCTCTTTGGAGAGTTGATTGTGGAGGTCATCCCCCTTGCAGCATTTTTCTGCATGTGCCAGGCCCATAAATGCTACACAGGAAGGACTAGGCAGTTGCTCCAGAATGTGAGGGGCTGGGAGGATTGGGATCTCGACTCAGCACAACGGTGTGAGGAAACCTTAGCCATGCCGGAAACTCTCAGTGGAGGAGTGCAATAGTTTGGGGTGAAGACATTTCTCCAGCCATGGCATGGCTTTCTGAATGGAGTGGGAAGGGCCTGGTCCTCCTTGCCTGCTCATATCCAAGCAGTTGATAGAACCAAGTGGCCAGCAGGGAAGTCCAGGCTATCTCAACCAGGGGTAATGGAACAGAGTTCTCTCCTGTCCTGTAAGGTGAAACTAAGAAGGAGCAATGGAGGAAACTAGAAGAGGAAACACACCAGAGGGGGGAAGAATCAGTGTAGGGAACAGAGGGCATCAAGGGAACCCGGCTAGAAGGGGAAGGAGGGATGCTGGACTCTGCAGTGGACTTTCTGCCCTCACTACCCAGAATGAAGTCCAGAGTGCTGCAGACCTGAGGCCAAGGGAGAAACAGGGATGGGCTGGCCCCGCTTTCTATCTGTGAAGCTGCCCCCCAGATGCCTGGTGCTGGCCACCGGCTTGTCCTGCCAGGAGGCGGGAGGTTGGGCTGACCTTGAGACAGCCCTCCTCCTCCAGGAAGCAGCCTGTGTGCCCCTCTGATTTATTTCAAGATTTTCTTTGTCTAAATCAGAGATGGTTTTTCTTGGCAAAATGCAACTTTTTCAGAAAGCAAAAATGCAGTCTCCTCATAGTCTGGGTCAGTGTAATCCCTTGTTTGTTTATGCAGGCTCAGTGTGTTGGAGGCCAGAGCCAGAGCCGGCCGGGTTGAGGGTCCGGCCCAGCCCAGGCAGCTTTATGGATAGATTTGTAGCCACTAGCGAGGCTCCGGCTCTGGATCCTGTGACCCTTGGGGTAGGGTGGCTGGGTGCATTCGGCATTCTATATGCCCTGCTTTGGAGGTGCTGTTTGGTGAGCCCCTTTCCTGTTTCCTGGAATCTTATTTCACACTGTCAGTGAAACTATAGCCTGCCTTACATATTCATTTGGAAGAAAAATCTAGATTATTCCAGAATTCTTGGTTAGTGTATCTGAGTAGAGTTCTTAATACCACCTGTCTTCAGAGTCTGAATAGTTCAACTCTATGTATGCATATATATACACATATATGTATATATGTGTGTACATATATACACACATATACATGTATATGTATCTATATCTATATCTCTGTGTACATATATACGTGAGGGCACACACATATTTATATGCCCTCTTCTTATGCTTGCTCTTATTTTCCACCATTATCATAAATTCCCCATGGGTGGTTAGGAAAACAACCTTGCCCAGCTGCCCATTGTTAGATGGGTGCAGGAAGGGCTTGGCTTTCTGGAAGGTTCTTCATTGGTGGGACAGCTCTCAGGAGATCCTGGGTCCTGCAGTGGAACTTGTGTTAGAAACAGCAAGCTCATGGATGGCACGGGACCAGCTTGAGGTGGAATCTTCTGGCTTTGTGGCGACTGGCCAGCATCTGCCACATCAGCAGTCCCTGGAGACTCTACATTGATCTGTTATAGGAGGCAGAGCTGGAAGCCAGCTGGAACTCTTCCATTTGTTTAAAGTCCTTCTATTTCTTACTCTCTCTGCCTTCCCTATCCAATTTCCGCCTGAAGGCTGTGGAAAAGTCCTCAGTGGCAACCACAGTGCCCACATAAGTGGGCATTGTGCTCAGTGTGCGGTAGCATCCCCTAACTGCTCATGACCAATCCATGGAATGGGAAGAATTCTTACTTTGTAGATGAACTTGAAGTGTAGATAGGTTACATGAAGCTAAGGTCACATGGCCAGTAATTGTGGTCTGATGCTAAAGGTTATGCTGCTCGGATCTGATGTTAAAGGTCATGCTCTTAAATATTGTACTGCATTGGCCATTGAGAGGTCT
The DNA here is from genome assembly GCF_024711535.1 of Dipodomys merriami. NCBI lineage: Eukaryota > Metazoa > Chordata > Mammalia > Rodentia > Heteromyidae > Dipodomys > Dipodomys merriami. Next base: position 720 of record NW_027205105.1, on the reverse strand, counting down.
GAGAAACTTGGTGCTTCCCAGGACATTGGTGTTTTTGTTTTAGGCAGATTTTTCTAGAAGCCATATTAAAGACTGGGCTCAGGAGAAGCTGGGGGATTGATGCTTGGAGACCTCCTTAAGAATTGGGGCTTTCCATGGGCTGGAAGGTGGCTCAGTGGTAGAGCGCTTGCCTTGCATGCATGAGGCCCTGGGTTCAATTCCTCAGCACCACATAAGCAAAAAGAAAAAAGCCAGAAGTGGCATTGTGGCTCAAGTGGTAGAGCGTTAGCCTTGAGCTGAAGAGCTGAGGGACAGTGCCCAGGCCCAGAGTTCAGGCCCCACAACCGGACCCAAAAAAAAAAAAAAAAGAATTGGGGCTTCCCAGGAAGATAAGTACAATGTAGTAAAGAGCCTGTGGAGTCTGGGTTAGACACAGAGGGGAACCACTTCTCAGGGATACTTGCAAGTTGGACAGACCATGGGCTTGTTTGTTGGTTATAGATGGAGAAAGAGGCAACCCTAGAGGCATAAGGCTGAGGATGAAGAAGAGAATCTTTCTTACAAGATGACCTCTCTCTGGCCTAAGCTGTAGTCTCGTTTCTGAATTCAGGTGGGGTCTTATATAAAGTCTGGTTTCACACTGTAGAGACTATCACATCCCCAAGGGAGTAGGGGCAGGAATGGGGGGAGGGGCCAGGCTTGACTCTGAAATGTCCCATGGCAATAGCTGCAAAACTTATT